>NW_009926641.1:20844-26040 GCF_000696875.1 Nestor notabilis
GGTGCCTACATGCAATGGGAGGACATAGTCCTAATTATAACCTCTTTCCTGAATTTGTACGCAGGCTAGCATCACTCATATTAGCTGGTCTGTGGTTTCTCCCCTCTTTTGCACTAGGATGGAAAGTGGAATCCAATAGCAAATAAAACAGTCTCTGTTCCTTGTTTTGTCTCTGAAGAGAGGAATCATGAACTCCAAGCTTTTCTCCAAAAGCAAAAAAGCCCCTTAGACAAAGCAATATCCCAGCAGCAAGCTTTAATTCTTCGTTTTGAACAATTTCCTGGGGTAAGTCAGTTAATGTTAGTGCCAGAGCACTGAGAAAAAGAAAAAGGAGGCGGTACCTGCACTTATCAGCTGTAGTTTAATATGCTGCAATAATACGTGGAGAGTCTTTGATTACCTACAGCCAAAAAGTGCTCCAAGAGATAAGTATCTTTATTTCATGTTTCTGCCAATCTCTTTCACTTTTCAGAGGCAATATGTAGAGGCCTGCATTAGTTATGCTCTAACATGGGATCAGGGCTGTCATCCTGGAACAGTGCTCCTAAGTACTAAAGATTTGTCTAATCATATTTCAGATGTTTGAAAGATGGAAGTGGTATTTATCCCTAAACTTTGCGTTATGAAACTATCACTTGGCAAATTAAAAGTCCCCCTTCTCACATCAAACATTTAGAGAGAAGTTAAGGCACTATTATTTCACTTTGTCAACAGTAGCATTACTGTTAGTCATGGCAGTTAAAACCAGATTCTTAAAAGTCTCCTAAGACTCAAAAAAGTGCTTATCACTCTCTCAGAAATGGAATACTCTGTGCAGTTTCTTTCCTTGATTGTGCTGATTAGCTGGTTAGGAAGAAAATAGAGGGCCAGAGTTGTTGTTTAGCGCAGCAACTAGAAGGTCATGAGTTGAGCTTTTGGGAGTTTTGGAAAGTAATCGGCATGGCAAGCTATTGGTGTTCAATCAACTCTGAACATTCAGATGGCAGTCATGATCCTGATATGTGGTTTCCTTCCTGGTAGAATATCTCAAGTAAGGACTCCATCCCTAGAAGCATTATTTAGGAAGACAGAAAGCATTTCTAAGCCACCAGTCCATAAGAACAGACTCAGTTCAGCTCTAGAACAAAATAAAATATGGACCTCAAGGTTTGTTTTAGCAAGGTCTTTGGATATGGCTTCTCAGTACAGTTTCAGCAGCTGATATACCCAGGCTGGTACAGCACTTTCACAGTTCTGTGCAGGAAAAAAGAGATTTCAGAAGTAATTCACATGGATATTTCTCCAGTGTGCTCCACAAAACTGTGGAGCCACTGAAAGCCCACAAAAATTGCATATGTGTGTTGAGTAGTAGCCCCATCCATAAAATGTTCCACTGAAGTCAAGGGGACAAAATGGCTTCTACGGTACTGTAGCATCCTCGATGATATTAATTCCCCCTGTTTATATGGAAGGGATTCTGTATTTCAGATGCGCATCAATGGATATAGATTGCTTAGACTTAGAGAAATAGAAGTACAAGTATCTTCAAAGCTCCTCAAAATTCTAAATGAGGCCCATGGATCTCAAGGAAATGTTTGATCCTATATTAAATGCCTGAACTCTTCCTTCTCTAGCCATCTGAGGAAATAAATTACATTCCTGCACTGAATCACTCCCTTCAAAGCCAGTCATGATTATCCCAAAACCAGCAGGTCTCACAGTTATAGTCCTCTCTCCACCTCCCTCCTGGTGTTCTTGGGAAAATCTAGTTAAGCTCCCACCCATTTACCAGATTGAATTTTTTTTTGTTTTTTTTGCAGGCTAGTGCAAAACACCCTCAAATGCTCAATCAGTCTTGAAATAGAACAATAGTATAATTTTACACTGAAAGCTAAAATTGAAATATTATCCCCTTGTGAAAGCCCAGTCTAAAGTATGAACCACTGGTTGACTGCCCAAAGGGCTGAATCACGTCTGCTTTCATTCACAACTTTGAGGCTGATGACGCTACCTCAATATACAAATAAGGCAGCTACAGACTCTAACAGAAGACCAAGAAAAGGATCATTTTCTTCAACACTAAATAAATTTGACATAATTAAAGAGAATTCTTGTCTTTGTGGACAAATTATGTAGCATCTTACTCACTGCAAAAGTAGAACTCCACTTCCAATCATTTGCAGCCTAGCTTTGCTATCAGAACTAAGCTGTTGTATTTCCTAGATCATATTCCCTTGTTTCCCTTTGCATATAATGTCTAACTCTTCAAAATATACCATCTTGAGAGAATATCAGCAGGACTGGCTATTTTAAGCAGCCTGCTTCACAGACTGATCTTCTGAAAATCTGAAGTGTGGTGTGTTTACTGGCTTTCAGCTACGGCCCGAAGAAAGTGATGTATTTTCTATTATTTACTTGATTAGCTAATTACCCAAAGCCAACCCAGTGCTGGGATCCCACAAGCCTCAGGCACAAAAGGCATCTAGAGAACCCTCTTTCTACTCCAGCTGTTTGCTGTACATATGTATGAGACAAGCAGACTGCTCCAAGGCCCTAGAGAAGCTACACACCCCACATACATTCCTTATTCAGAGAAGTCTCTTCACTCATTTCCCAGGGAATCCACTGGAGTTTCTACCATCTTTCCATGGGTCATCGCTTTCTAACTACTTGTAGACAGATCTGTCCCCATTATGATGCAGTGGTTTTAGTTCTGTTCAGATCCCACCAGGATTCTGGCCATCTGTGCTTCTCCCCTTTTTTCCTTCCCTTTCCCTCCTACTCCATGTATTTCTTCCACCAGTTCCTTTATTTTCTCTTACGTGACAGTAAACTGTTTCTCATCACCTCCTTATTTGTCATCCTTTCTTCAGAATCTAAAGGCTGACTAGTTTGAAATAGCAGTCTCCCTACCTCTTGCACAATTTTCAGATGAGTGTTTTTGAGCTTACGTGTGCAACCATGCAAGTCTATTTCTTTATCCTCCATGCAAATCCTTTTTTTCAAAGTCATCTACTACTGCTGTGTTGTGATTGCTATCTGCCAGTATAGGAGAGCTTTTCAAGGGGTAAGAAATCACCCATAACTATCATGTTTAGCTTACTTTACTGCTGAAAATTATGTTTAATTGTCAGCAATGCATAACTAACTCAGATACAGAAAACAACACTGATTTCTGTTCTGCCTCATGTCATTGATAAAGCTGTCATCTAAAGCTTTTCTTTTTGACTTTTGTCCCTGGAGATCATGACTGACCTACAAGGAACTTAACTTGGCTTTTGCAAATACTGGTATTTTGAAGTCATGAAGAAGGGCAGATGGAACGACAAGACAATTCCACAGAGCTCTTTTTAGAAAGATTTTCTAATGACAGCTGGAATTTAACCAAGCCATTGTCCCTTTTTCTGAATGTTGACAGCAGCAACACTTAGCAAGTACCTATATCTGCTCAGATGACGATCTGAGGAAAAAATGCTATTAAATTCAGATTCAGCATTAAAAAAAACAACCCCATACTGTTAGGTAGTTATTGCTCCTTTTTGAGACTACCATCTGTGCCTCGCTTCAGCAGAAAAAGAAAAAACATATTAAAAAAAATAAAGCTGTATTAGAATGAGCATAGGGAAAAGGGAATGTGCTTAGGATATAAACACAAGAGTCTATTCTATAAAGATTTTTTTTTTTTTGGTAAAGAGATGTTATAAAGGAAATGAGATTTTGTTTAAAATCTCCTTTTTCAACATTTATTTATAGACACATGGCTACTCCCACACAGGCACCTTTCCTGCTGTCTTCAGATGCAAGGAACAAGGCTTGGGTTTTGGGTCAGCTTTGGTTTAGTAGTTTTATGGGTTTTTTTTTTTCCTTTTAGGATCACAAGTATTCTTAATCTCTTGAAACTTGAATGGCTTCTTCTTTGGAGCTGTTTTCTCTCCTCTTCCCTACCACTGAGTGCCCTCCTGCTTTCAATCCTTTTAATACATTTTCAGGCCTCCTCTTCTGTCTGTGCTTTCTTATCAGAATGCAAAGCATAAGTTTTTCTTGCTGTCAGCTGCAATTTTAATTGTCACAGTTTAGCTTTTCTTTAAATCATTTTCTCATATTTCTTTTCCTTCTACCCATACTTTTCCCAAGATTCCCTTACAAAAAAGCAGAAGATAGCAAGTATTAGGATCTATGTCCTGAGTTTCATTGACTCTTTGTCCTTTGCATAAGATTTGTGTGTTACTCTTCAAGACAGTGCCAGTTCCTTGAAATTAGTCTAAACTGAAAGATACAAGAACTCTACCAGAGTGACTATGAAAACCTACTTTGTCAGCATCTTTGTATAAGCTTTATTTTCATTACATTATTTAGATCTTCTGAGTGTTACAAAAGACCTTTCAAAATCTAAGAACTTCGGTAATCTCTTTTATTTGAATTGGGTTTCTCCTAATCGTCTCTTCAGACAACGGGAATGATTTTGCTGTTCCATAGAAAGTTTATAGTCATTTAAAGGTGTTCCTACATTTCTTTTGTGCAATTACACTGATGAATAACGAAGGCTGCCTTCTTCTCCTAATGATTTGAGAAAACCAGAACTATGGCACAGTCTGAACAAAAAGAATCAGTTCCAGTTAACAGTAAACTGAATGCTGCTCATTGTATCAAGAGTAAATTGGCAAGACAACAGCAAAGTAGTTTCATTAACGAGTTTATCCTTGAGATACACTTAAACTGCTGGAGTGTGCATTTGTGTTGCTGCCAAAACAAATTATCCTCTGGTATGAAAGTCACTACTGATTTTTCTGGTACTGCAAAAGATTTAAACACTTCAGAGCTTAATGATCACAGTCTCTTTCAGATAAAACTGTCTTACTGCAAGAGAGAGGGAACTTGATTGTTGGTCAGAGAAAAGGTCCAGAAAAAGATAAAGTGTGAGGACTTCATCCCAGATCAGTCAATAATTTTGCTACTTGTACTAAGTCATTTGATCTCTTTTCCAGTGAATTTGACTGCAGAAAAAAACAAATGGCTAAATTTCGACATTTAGAACATTTCTTAATCCTGGCTTCTTCAGTACAGCAAAGTTTCTTAGGTATAACTAGAAAAATAATTTGTAAATTCCTAAGAATCAGAAGCAGGAGGCTATTTATCGGGGCAAAATAAACATTTCTCATGCTCAGAAAAACATGACTGAGTCTTCATGTTCATAACACAGCCAGTGAGGGAATGCCG
>NW_009926641.1:26071-47215 GCF_000696875.1 Nestor notabilis
AAAGCAGAGCTTACAGAGACATTCATCAGCTGGAAGGTCAATGTAAAACTTTCACTCAATGCTTGTCAGATCTGGTGTTGATGTTATTTTCCAATTATATTCAAATCCCACAGACCTAAGTATTTTATAGATATTTTGTTGGTAAGGACTACATTACAAAACTTTTCATATCTACAAAGATTAAAATCAAGATGCAAGCAACTTGCTCAGGGTCATATCTCCCAATTAGAGTTGAAGCAAATCTAAGAAATGGTCAATCCTTAAATATAACCCTGATTCCTTCCTCTATCCATAAGAAAACACAGGCAGTGGGGAGGAAATCAGAATATTTGCAAAAGGAAAACTGAAATTAGACTGTATTTGCTTATTTAAATATCAGAAAGTTATTGTGTACAGTAGTCAGAAAAAGTGTAACAGACACATTAAGGAATAGACAGAATTATTTGATGAATGAAGACCATAATTCGACCATAGACAGACTTGTGCTGCAACTCATGTGTATTATTTTCATATTAATGCAGGCAAGAAAATAAAGACCTAGGAAAACAGAAAGTTTTAGTAATGCTGACTACCAAAGGAAGGTTATATATGCATGGTAAAAAAAATGTGAGAGAAGTTCTTATAGAATGGTGATACAAAAGAAGTTCATGATTCTGAAGAAAAAAAATGGAAAATAAACATTACAGTCATATGTGTATTTGTATAATAGGATGAGAAATTTACATGGCCATACATAATAATTAGGACTTACTGAATAGAAATTCTTAGCCCAGCCTCGGAAAAGACAGCAGTGGTGTGATCTCACTACTGTTTATGGCAATAAATCCCATATCTTAGTGCACAGCACACTTAGAAGGAAACCTCAGTACATATAATGCATCAGAACAGGGCTGTGAGAAGAATGCCCCACTGCAACCTCAGATCTGATGCACAAGTCCCAACCACTACATGCACTTCTCCATGTGCTCTACAGAGAACTCTAAGTACTACAGCGAAGAAAAATATTCTTTACAAAAATCATAATTTTCAAAGCCATTTTTCAAGCATAAGGATTGGAGCAATTAAGTGTAAGACAAAACTGGGTCTATGCCACATGCAACTTTGAGAACTTGAGGAATTTCTCCCTGTTCCACCCTAACCATCCCCTGAGCTGTCAAGAACTGAGTCAGTAGAAAGAGACTTCAACTATTTCTCCTTGTGCTGAAAACAGAGAGCAGGTATGCCCTTCATGTCTGCACATTGGCCTTCTACCTCTAGCTTTCCTGTCTTCCTGTGACTGAAGGCTGTGAAGAAAAATTCTGGAGGCTTCTGCCTATTGCTGGGGCATTTTGTGTTATTATACTGTGATTTCATGTGTACAAATGCATTTTCTCATAACGCTAAAATTCTAAATTTGGGTGGATGCTGAGCTAGATAGCCAAAGGCTCACTGTGAAGGTGTAAAGTATGAGTTACTAAGGAAATCTTATTTCGGAGGGAAAGACATCCACTCCTGCCTGTTCCTGAATCTTGTGTGACTCCATTGAGCAACATTTTTCTTAGCTAAAAGGATAGCAAGGCTGCATTGTCCCTACTGGACTGAGATAAAGACCTGTACACAATTGTCAGAAGTCTCCAGAAGCTTGGTCAAATGCACAGGAATCCTGCTGAAACTGGACAACTTGAGATGAGTCTGCTGAGTACAGAACTGTCATGAAAGATCCACGACTTCTGGCAGCACTGCTCTTCTCTCTTAATGTTTTCAATTTAGAAACAGCCAGTCATATCCTGTAGCATCCTTAGGTTCATTTTTATCTCTCCTACTCACACATGCACACACTGATAAATATGAGACTTGACATTTGTGCAGGGCAGTTTTACTGCAGATGAAAAATTCGATCATTTCTGGCAGGCCTTACCATTTCTAGCCTCTCAGATTTGCAGGTGACCCGTTACACTTCCTTCAACCCTACTCTAGCAAATAAACTGGTGCAACACTTCCTGCTTTAGCCTAGGATTATTAAATGCTTGCAGTGCTGATTTCTGGAGACAAAGCTGTGGCTATTAAAGTTCAAATTAATATCTTATTTGAGAAAGAAGATGTTCTCTGTTTAGTTTGGATTTTTAACTCTCAAAGAAAGCTGATATATCACTTTCCATGACTAGTACCAAGCTGCCCATATGTCAAAGCACAATATGACCATTGGAAAACTCTACTTGCTTTGTCACTATATCTGTGTACTAAAGAGAAGAAAATAGTGGGTTTTTTTCAATTTAGCATCTCTAATCTCATACTGTACAATCAGACAACTGTTGATAAGGTTTTGACTGTGGGCATTTTTGTTTGTGCTTAAGTTTATAGGCAGAACCTGTCTTCCCTGTGCTTCAATATTCCAAATGCCTCCAGTGAAATCCAAACAAAGCTGCCTTTTACCAGAGTGTTTCTTAAAAATCATTTGTAGGGTAAGGTGTCCCTGCCCATGGCAAGTGGGTTGGAACTGGATGATCTTAAGGTCCTTTCCGACCCTAACTATTCCATGATTCTATGAAAATACAAATCACCATATATGCAGTAGTGAAATCTGGATCACACGAAGTCAAGAAATTTAAGAGTTTTTAACCCATTAGGTCCAACTTTGAATAGTTTGAACTTCAAACTGTTGAAGTTTGAATATAACCACCCAGATCAAAAACTTTATGGATAGAACGGATCTCCTTACAATTGTTATTTCAAATACCCCAGATGTTGTTCTCACTGTCTGCTGGTCATGTTAAAACATCTTTATTTTCCCCTGCCTCTCAGCCATGGTTTCCTCCTTGCCCAACATTCACACAACTACACTCCATTTTCACTGCTATATGGTAAAACATCATCATTAGGTAAGCCATTCGGCAAATTTTATAGCAGCTTTCAAGGCATTTTATTACTGCATGCTACCACAAAGAAAACGTGCAGCAATGGGCAACCACAACAGAGTTATCATGATCCTTTGATCCCTTCCCTTGAGTCAGAATGAACCAAAACCAGTGCAACCACAAACTCTTCAAAGCACATCTAGGCATCCACTAGATGCTCAATGGATTAATGTCAATTACACAGGAAAGAAATAATTTGTCTCTCACCATTCCTTTTCTCCACCCACATGTTTGGGATAGCTACAAAGATAACATTCACTGAGGCCAAAACAGAAAAACTGATATCATCAAGTTGTCATTCATGTATTCTCACGTAGGGTTTATGCATCCTTCAGAAAAGTTTCTGGGTGAATAGAATTGGTAAGTGGCATTATGGTCAGAAACAGTAGATAACACAGGTTTGCTGAGTAGTACTTTTCTGTTTGTGTGTACTGATCAAACAATGATATTCTTATTTCTCCTGGGATAATGCCTTACAAGCATGACTAAGCAAAAGAAAGGTATTTTTTATACAAAAACTATCAATTGCAATGGTATAAATGGAATTTACATTAATTTAAAGGCACCTCATTTCTTCTTTATGTCTACCAAAAATAAGAACAAAATGTTATATGTGTAAAGTTATCAGCTGATAACTGAAAGGCCATTCAGTACCTGGGACAGGAGACACAAATTGATACTGAAGCAGTGGATCAGTAATGACACAGAAAATCATATGGAGTAGCAAATAAAAGAGGAGAAAGATGTTGAGGCAAAGTTCAAGAGCAGTGTCTTCCACATGGTTGTGTCATCAGTGAGTAAGAGTTGGAGTTTCAATGATGCCAATGGGCTTAACAGGTAAGTTTTGAGTCATAAACCATGGCAGCAAACTTCTCATAATCATGTGTTCCCAGGCATAATTTTGATGCTACTACATACCACAGAATATGAAGAATTATTATTCATGTAATAATGGAGATAGAGAATGACCCAAGGCCCACTGCCCCATCAGTGAAAACAAGCTCACTGTGTGATCTATTCAGGATAATAAACCCAAATATACTAGTAATTTGTCCAGTTCTTTCAACTGATAATTAAGTGACCGTATTACTCAGAGATTTTTTTCCAACCTTAAACTGTTTGCTGGTAAATTTGATGACACTCTTAACCTTCTCAGAAATCCACTACACTTTCCACACTCTCCTTTTCTGAGATAACACCATCTAGCCTCTCAAGTCAATAACCTGGGAATCATCACTGACTATACTCTCCCATGTCTTTACCTGGAGGTTAGGTCTAATTTTAAGCATCCTTTCTACATAACATTTCTACAAGTTATCCTCTTCTATCTATATAGCTAGTTAAAACTCTTCTGAAGACTGCTGTCTCCCATGTCAGCCCCTAAGAAATTCCTCTCACTAGCCTTGCTCATACCTATCCAATATACTATTGCCAGCATTTTGACTTTGTCTTTCAATTTGACTGGCTACCTTTCTTGTACCACACCACTGACCTCCCTTCTTTGTGATATAAAATACCTTTTCTTTCAAGGCCTTTCATGGGCTAACCCAAGCATGGACAACCCTGCTGACCCTTAAACCAGACGGCTAGGAACCACAAGACACCCACCATGTTCCTCAAAGAGCTGCGTGAAGAAAGAGCATAGTTCTACAAAGATGACAGTGGCTCCCCAGGAGACCAACAATTCTGTCTGTGGTTTGGGGTTAAGCTGGGTCCTAGCGTTATGTCACAGTGTCAGCTTCAGAAACCCTTGCTGGCTTACTTTCTCCCATAGAGAGGAGCTGAGAATACTCAGCAGCCTGTTCCAACCTACCACTGGTGACATGACATGGACCGAGAATGGAAGCCATGCTTGAACAGCTTGAGAAATACAGGTAGTGTGTTTGTTTCCCCAGAACACCTTTACGCTCAATATCATAAGGATACTGAAATTTCAACCATAAGTAGACTGTCACATAATCCTGATGTCAATACTTACCACATAAAAAATACTGGTTTTTTGTGCTCTCAATTCTGCATAAAATCATCAGTTATCTTTTACTTCAAATTTCCACAGCTGTTTACATTTATTTTGTCCAATATTTGTGCAGGACCTGGCACAGAGGAGACTGAGGTTTCAGGAAAGAGCTTTCTCGATAATTTAAACACTTTCCTACTGCTGACTTTTTCATCAGTATACCTTACTCTTCAAACTCCAGAACACTTCTTCATGCAGCTTTCTGCTGAGGAAATTTCTTATGATTACATTCTATGAAGTCCATGGACACTGGCTCAGTAAAAGTGGCTCAATAAAAATGCCTAAGTAGAAGGTATCTACACAAACATGAGTTGTGAATGCTGATACAAGCTGTGTGCTGTGATTCTTGGGATTTGTGCAGAATTAGGTTGTTTAGCAATTGCATTTCTAGCCTGGCAGCAGAGAGCTAACGCCAATGTGTCTGAACACAAAGGAGCAGGCCACATCACACTGGGATGCCTGAAGCTGCCCTATGTTGTAGAAATACATTGTAGTAAAGAGCTTAAATCTACCACATAAAGTTCGAATGGCCTCTTTCTCTTCAGTTTCCAACTGCTGCTTTCAGCTTTTGCGTTTACCCTGTGTTGCAGGGCAAACAGAGATACTTTGCTTGCAGGCACTCAGCTCTCAGCCAGGTGTTTACAGACCACTGGTAACTTCTGCAAGCCATTTCAGGAGTAGAAATCTATAAAAAAAGTTAAATAAATAATTGAAAGACGGAAATGGATTTTTCCTACTATCCATTACTGCCTGGATGCTAATAGCTTTATCCTGCCAGTGGCTGAGAATCTCCTGGAAGGAAGTGAGTTCCCTCATTATTTTAATGTAATTTGAGAGCACTCAGTGCCTTCCAAAGGCACTTGACACCTCACAGGAGCAGATGCTAAATGCTCAGTACATTAACCATCTGACTGTTACTCTCAACCTTTTTGATAATTGGGGTTATTTAAAATGCCACATACTGCTGCTCAAATATTGATAACTCCTCTCCTGAACTCTTCCAAAGAATATAAATAACTCATTAATCATCACTTAGTTATCTTCTGCAAATAACAATACATGAGACGGACACTTATCTTAAGCTTTTTATGTAAACAGTATTCTCTATCTGAGAAACTAGCAGTCTGCTACAATCTAATTTGGCAAGAAAAAATTGTTCCATTTAACACTCACTAAGTAGCTTTACAAAACTGTCCAGGTAGTTATTCCAAGTTTTTCCAAGCAAAACATCAATGTTTCACTACTAGACTCAGGTTTATTTTTTTATGACAGATGGAAGAAGTACTGAGGGCACACTAATAATGTATTTTCAGTAATTTTTCCATGGAGAAAAAAGCTGACACTGAGGATTTCTTTACTGTTTGGTAAATATTTGGAGACAGTGGTTTATTGGCATACAAAACATCTATAAACATACCCCTGTGGTATTCAAGAGGGCAGTAAAAATGAAATAAACTCTAATTTTCCCAAATTAGAAGCAGCCAGAGTCTGCTTGCCCTCAACTACACTTCTGCTTGAAAGGCAATGTACAAGAAATGAGGAAAGTATTTATATTGTCTTGTCCAGAAACTACCTTGGAAGTTTTTCTATGTGGACTTTTACTTGGGTAAGTATGAAAATCATGAATCAGAAAAGCCACAAAAAGCAATGAGGTTCTCCTACATTAATCAATGCATCGATGTGTCAATAAACATACAACGCCTTGGAAATTTACAGGAATTTGCAAACCCTAAAACATCTGAAAAACTTTAATGCATTAACCTGCTGCGCCACCTAGCCTTGCCTGGAGGACATTTTCCGCTGGAATCTATTGTCCTGGAATAGTGTATCAAGTGTGTTTAAATACGAAGCACACACTGCATTTCTTGTCTTGAAAAACTTTTTAGCTAAATCAGAAGAATATTGTAGAAAAAGACATGTTCTGCAATCCACTATGCATTTGTCAGCAGAAGAAGCCCTATCATACTGCTAAGTGATAGAAGTCCAACCTTGTGTGTGGCAAACACACTGTACACCAGTAGAAAAGCCACCAGCACTTCTTTTTCTCAGGTCAGCAGCTAGACATTGAAAATAACAGGAACTTCTTTCTAATATAAGTTTTATCACCAGCAGAGGCTTGCTGATACAACACTAGGGCTGGAATAGCATAATCCCAAGAAGCACGGACAATACTTCTGAGTATGTTCACAAACAGTTCTAATAACATGTTCTTTGAGCTGTTCCTTCCAAAATCTGCCTCCTCACTAGTTAATGGTCATTAACTGGCACTATTAGCTACAGAGATGCTAACTCTTGCACTCCATGTAGTCTGCTTAGTGCTGTCAGTTGACTACTCCAGGATGTTCTCGTAATGCCTCCTCTTCCACAAACTAGTCTTCGACAGCCTTGCCTAGATACACTGCTCAGCACAACATGGCTTTGCCACAGAGATTTTTTTATTCACTATGGCAAACAGGAAACACTGCTACAAGTGTCAGCCATCACTGGGCATAACCACCTAAAGAATCTAAGCTGCAACCTTCTCCAAATGATATAGCCAGCCTTTTATACATTACAGCATGCATTCACATTGTATCATCTTCTATGGTGAATTTATGATTAACTTCTAATTTGTTAATTACCTTATTCATTCACTGAACACATTCAAGTTTCTACCAGTATATAGCACTATTCATGGCTGTATAACTTAAATATCTAATAATCTCAGTTTACTGAAGAAATAGTACATGAAACTGATGTAACTAAATTTTCAAGACCTTCTGCACTTTGATTTGTTCTCTCTTTAAATCTCATGCATCCTATGCCAGACTCTAGATTTTGGAGGAAGAGGAAAGAGACAGCTTACTAATTCTCCGTGACAGGAGTTTGGGTTTCTACATCTGGCACTTCCACGTAACACCCAGCATTTGTTATTTTTCCATTAAATGCATCAGGTTTGTCATCCAGGACATATCAACACTTCACAAAGAAAAAATTTTCATTGATTCTGAGGTATTCTCCATTACACAGCATTTGAGAAAGCTTACCTCTTGATTCTGCTTTCCACAGACTTTCCACTGTCAAGACTTTCAGGAACAAGTCTGCTGAATAAGCAATCCAAAGCCAAGACATGGGACAAAGGAACTTTTTTTTTTCTTTATCATTTATCAGGGGTCTTACAAACCCTCTTCCAATTCATTTTACTGACTACCATGAACTGACACATAAGCAGGTATATAAAGGTAGCATTACCATTTGAAGACACTACTGTCAGTTGTTTATCCAGTTGAAAAACTCTGTAAGGCTGGAATTTTCTATGCCAGTTCTCTGTATGTTTTTATAAACTTCAGTCCAAATGACTTAGTTTCTGAGAATGGTATTTAAAGGAAATCTGGAGAGTATTCAGTGCTGTTCTACCACCTCAAGGCTTGATACAGGGGAAATCCACACACTAATTTCAAATAACTAGAAGAGATGCCTGAAGGCATATGCAGCAAGTCCATTTAGCCTGCTAGTTCAGATTTCTCAACTCAATTTATGGTAGATATATTCTGAAGCTGTGTGTAAACCATGTAATTCCCTCATGAATTAGAATAGCATAGTATTGATTTGGGAAAGTGGAACACCTAAGGAAACAACTACATTTTTGTAGCAAGTCAACAGTCACCCTGTGGGAAACAACCCTTTGCCTTAGTCTCATCTGTGTAACTATCTGGCAGAGAAGCATGCCTGTACTCCACCATGTCCTGTCAGTGACTTGTTGTGTCCCAGAACTCAGGAATTGCCTTAGGTGAGTCCCAAGCCACCAGCGGGACTTTTGCAGACAAGTAACCTATATGTCATGTCTTGGTAGCTGTTATCTCCAGCTGGAATAGCTTTTGCATCATAAAGCATTATTGTCCGTACACTGATAGGGCCCGTATCTTACATCCTTGATTTTTGCTATGCAAATGCTGGGCAAAAAGGGATTCATTGTCCTCCGTTACTGCCTTCCTGCCCCAGTGCCTTGTCTGGTTCTGCTCTGGTTACTCCAATCTCATCTGTGCTAAACAAAAAAAAAGGCCAGGTTGGACAGAGCCTTGGGCGACATAGTTTAGTGTGTGGTGTCCCTGCTCATGGCAGGGGGGTTGGAACTAGATGATCTTAAGGTCCTTTCCAACCCAAACCATTCTATGATTCTATGATTCTGTGAATAATGGGTATCAACTAGAACTCCTTTACTGTTAATAGCATCAGTGCGTAATACCCATGATTTCTCCATCAGATCCTATGTGAACAGAAGACTTCACATCTGTTCTTACGTGAGACTGAAGCCCATAGCACAGCAAGAATCCACAAGGAACCACCTTCTACTCCTGTCCATTACACAATCACACAAAATGGGCTGTATCTGTTCTATCTTGACACGAGAGACAGTGCAGTATATATGACCTAAATAAGTGCAGTCGGTTGTAACCATAAAGTTCATCACGTAGCCCTGCTACCACTATAGATAATATTCTGATCACACAGTCAGAACTCCTGGGACCTTTTTTCATCCTAGCAAACTTTCTCACATTAAAAAAGTAGCACATATCCAGAATATCTGAGCACACAATATCAATATATGACAACAGAAAAACGACTTTGATCTAGAGCGCTGCTCAATCTCCTATCCTGAAATCCATCACACTGTCGACATTAGTCCAATGCTCCATATACATAATGAATTTTAACGCGTGACTGCCACAGGTTTGCTCTCGATGTCTCTTCCGACAGTTTACCACAAGATGGTAGCAGAGAGTTTCTCCTGAAAAAAAAAAAACCCAACCCAAAACCCTAATCTGAAAATAATGCCCTTACTGCCTCAAATCTGGGACTCTGAGACTGGATATTTTTGAGCTTGATCTCTTCGGGGTGAGCCAGTAAACTACACAGCCACTTAAAAAGGCTTTTAGGCAGAAACTAGTTACCACTCGGGAATCCCTTCTAGGTATCCATTAATCTGAAAGTCTGAATACACTTGGCATCTCTTCATTCAAATTCCCCAAGCACCTAGACTTTATATGTACACAGCTGCTTCAATGTGAGGAGTGTAAAACCTGCACAAATGTTTCTGGGGTCAAAAGCTAGGAGGGGAAATTCCCAGGAAGTTAATTTCTCAGGGAATGACTACTGTATGTTGCACATATTCCCTCAAAGTAGATGCTGAGGACACCCTCTTCTAAAATGTGAAGGCACACAGTCCTTTTATAATAACCTACTGACTAGAATGCTCAACGTGAAAGTAGACAGAAAGATTCAATCCTTTCTTCAGTTGAAAGAAATTCAAATACATGCTTGGAACAAACCCAAAAATTACTAAAGGCACAGAATCAAGGATGGTGTAAATGGAGACAGCTGCTTCCCTCCAGCTAAGGCTATGCCATTGTTCAGAAATACAAGGGAGCTCATGGGAGTTTGAAATGCAACCTACTTGTGCCTTGTGCAACCTGATGGGAAGGAATAGTTCTAAGATATGAGCAGGTCAGAATTTATCTACTCAGAAAAGAAACTAGGACTTTTAAAGGTAATTGGAAGATGCTGGTCTCTAAACCCAAACTTCAAGGGCAAGTGCCTTAATGGTGTAAACACTTGTTAGTTAGTGATGAATTTACTACTTGGCTTAACACAACTGCATTTCTAATACCACCAGAAAATTTTGGTAGCTCTAGCATCTTCAGTTTACAAGTAAGTTAGATGGGGAAAAGATGGGACATTGTAATTAGATTAAATTGATGTACATAACTTTGAATTATATGACATGACACATAACAACCATAAACAAAAAGATTATAGTGAATAAATTTTTTTAGCTTCTGAGCTTGGTTTGAATAATTCAGAATAACTAAGATGCAGTCTTTCCACTTGATAAGTGGGAGGAAATAAAATATGAAAGATCTACAGAACAAGTGAACTTCATGTATCTCAGTCTTCACTGGGGAAATGGACTTTGTGTATAAAACCAGAACTGAAATAATTAAACATTATATAACCACTTATACATATAAAAAGTGACTTGAAGTTACATACTAATTCTCATGTTGTTATTTCCTTACATTTCACTGCTTTTTCATCTTAGTAACAATTGTTTCACACAGGGATTTTTGTGCAATTATTAGTTAATGGCAAATACCGATCATTTTTTCTTCAGTAATCCCATAACTTATTTATGCTACTATGCTTTTTATTTTTACAAACCTACACTTGTTACTATTAGCTGAGGTCATATCAGATTATACGTAACACCTGCACTATCTCTTTTTAGGAACCACAATTATTACTTGATCAAAGAGATACGCCTGGAGGAATGACAGTTGCTGGAACCACACAAGTTTGTGTACAATACACTGCAATTCAGTAAAAGCCCAGGCCTTGCCCTTTTACAGTGACCTACCACAGGCATGATGGAAATCTCTACAGAAAGCTCAAAGTATATTTGTATTGGACACTTAGTGTGCACCTACAGAATAAATACAATTATGCCATTCCTCCTTCCTACATTTCATGAGACAGTTCAGGTTGGCAGTGAGGAATCCTAGCTTGACTCCAAACTCAGACACCATTAAGAAGCAAAGAATATTAGCACAGTCCAACACTAGCATTGCTATACAGTTTCAGTGACCCCTCTACAGCTGTGGGATGACCAAAATTATTCCCAGAGGAACTCCATGAATACTGCTGAAAACCTCTTGTCATCCTGGCTGCTCTAAAAAGTATACCAGAAATTGTCCAGTCCAGTGCAGTTTAACTCAGGAACGCTTTATTGTCATAGAATCATAGAATCATAGAATAGTTAGGGTTGGAAAGGACCTTAAGCTCATCTAGTTCCAACCCCCCTGCCATGACCAGGGACACCACACACTAAACTATGTTGCCCAAGGCTCTGTCCAGCCTGGCCTTAAACGCCTCCAGGGTTGGAGCATTCACAACTTCCTTGCACAAGTCCAGGTAGATGACGTCAACTGCTCTGCCACTGTCCATCAGTCCTGTAGTCCCATCATAGAAGGCCACCAAATTGGTAAGGCAGGATTTCCCCTTAGTGAAACCATGCTGGTAGTCAGAAAGCAGTTAGTAATAGGTCACTGTCAGGAAGGAACAATCATAGAATCATAGAATGGTTTGGGTTGGAAGGGACCTCAAAGATCATCTAGTTCCAACAACCCTGCCCAACCTTCCACTACACCAGGTTGCTCAAAGCCCCATCCAACCTGTCCTTGAACACCTCCAGGGATGGGGCATCCACAACTTCTCTGGGTAGTCTGTTCCAGAGTCTCACCACCATCACAGTGAAGAACTTTTTTCCTAATATCTAGTCTAAATCTACCCTCTTTCAGCTTAAAGTCATTCCCCCTTGTCCTACATGACCTTGTAAAAAGTCCCTCTCCAGATTTCTTGTAGCCCCTTTAGGTACTGGAAGGCTGCTGTAAGGTCTCCCTGGGACCTTCTCTTTTCCAGCTGAACAACCCAACTCTTTCAACCTGTCTTCATAGGGGAGGTGCTCCCGTCCTCTGATTATCTTCATGTCCCTCCTCTGGACTTGCTGCAACATGTCCACGTCCTTGTGCTGGGGACTCCAGAGCTGCATGCAGTTCTGCAGGTGGGGTCTCTTGCGAACAGAGTAGAGGGGAAGAATCACCTCCCTCAAGCTGTTGAACTGGCTCTTTTTGGTGCAGTCCAGCATACAATGTCTCCGGTGGAGTTGGAAAGATCTGTCTTGGCTGATAGCAGTCGACAATCTTATAAAAGATGCCTTGGATTTTCAAATGACATAAAGCTATGAAGGATCATAAGCACACCAGAAATCAGGATTAAGATTCCAAAACATGTTGAAAAATTAGAAAAATAGTGCCTCAATAGGGAAACTGCAGGATTGTAGTCTTTAGCTGAAGTAACTGAGCAAGCAGGAAAGAGAAGAGTTATCACGGTAAATGATCTTTGGCTTACAGAATATTGCAGGTGTATCTTAAATAAACAACATACTGCTTCTGAGGAAACAGCAAATACACAGGTAGGAACAGAAGTGTCATCTGTGAGTTAATACGCTGTTGATAAGGCTCCCGCTGGGAGTGCTATGTCCTCTATTTCTTCTTTCAGAACTGGACATAGAGATGTGAATAGTGGTGATCATGATCTGCATTCATTAAACCATTGAAAGAGCCGAGCTTGTTTAGCCTAGAGAGGGCTGAGGTGGTCCTGTTACTAATCTTACTATTTCAAAGGCTGTTGCAAAACAGACAAGAACAAATTGGTCTCAATTAGTTTGTAGGCAGACAGTGGTGAGTGTTAAGAGCTAGTAAGTATATTTGGTTTACGTATAAGAACTTTCTACTGCTATGGATATCTAGGTCCTAGCTACATACAAACTGTGTTGGAGGGCAGTGGAGTTTCTGGCAGGGAAAATTTTAAAGGAAAAATTACGAGAATGAGGTTGTGGGTGTGATTTATTCTTCATTGGGGCTTAACATGGCCTCTTGCAGACTATGTTAAGTATAAATTTACAGCTGAAAGGACTTCAAGCTTTCTCATACAAATTACTGGCTTTAATAAGACAGTCAACATTTCTAGTAAACTGTTCAGAAACTTGTGTGTATGATCGTTAGCTACCTAGAATCAGAAACTCTTGAAATACAGATTAATATTTCTGCTTCTACTTTAAATAACATTGTAAAGTGAAGTCTTTCACCATATTGTTTTGCGAGCAACTTTTAACTACCCCATTTCTCTTGTTTCAAGTCACTGCTTCAGTGCCCAGCAAAGGGAATTCTCTTTTGTACGTTTTGTTTGGAGATTATTTTTTTTCCTTTGAAATGGTCCTGTTAATGTAGATAGCATTGTTCCAATGGCTTGCTTTCTTCCTGAAGGATGGAGAAATCAGAAAATTGCCTTTTTATTACTCATAAGGGGTACATTTACTGCACTGTAGAAATCAGTATATGGGTAAAAGCTATTAGTACAACAACATTATTGTAGATTTTGTAAATGCTGGAAGTAGATTATATAACATTACAAGCACATTGTTGAACATATATCTCAATAGAGAAAAATTAGTTTTAGATGCTGAGAGGCTACAAAAACTTGATGTGTGAAAGAAGAAATATTCTATTTTAGGTATAGCTGACACTAAAATATTGAAAATATGTACATTAAATAAAGCACTTCTAAAATTATTATGGCTAAAATTGAGAACATTAAAATGGAAATTCAAGCTTAACACCACCAGCAGCAGCCTCTCTGCTCTGATAGTGAATATGCTTATTCTTTAATTTGTTCTTTTATCCCTTATTTATTTATTTATACTTTTATTTTAGTTGGGACTAAAATATCCTCCTGGGGTTCATGTCTGGTTATATGATAAAGCACAGCAGCAAAACCTAGAAGCAGTCTTCCATCTGAAAACGGACAAGAGAAATAAAAAAGAAGCAAAAAGGACTTACTTTTATCTCCAACTAATTAAGGAAGACAGACCCACGGAGATTAAGTGGCATGAATTTTTTCTATTCAGAACCTTAACTAAGCTATTCTTCCCTCTTAGGCAAAGTTATTTTCTTTGTCTACCGAAATATCAGTAAATAGGATTTGCAAAATATGAAAAAAATCTGAATATTTTCCTTGACCTGTTTTATTTTCTTTTAATCCAGAATTCTGCACAGATGAATTTTTAGTGAGTCCACCCCTACATTGCCTGACCTGTAGGGAGACAATGTGGGATATTGCTAGCACAAACACTTAAATCAACAATCCCTGTCTGAAAGAACACACAAAGGTGCCCATGCACACCCCCTCATCCCTACAGTCCCTAATGAAGAGTCCCTCCCCAACATCCTTATAGTCCCCCTTCAGATATTGGATGGCTGCTATGAGGTCTCCAGGCAGCCTTCTCTTCTCCAGGCTGAACAGCCCCAGCTTTCTCAGCCTGTCTTAATAAGGGAGGTGCTCCAGCCCTCTTATCATCCTCATGGCCTCCTCTGGACTTGCTCCAGCAGCTTCATGTCCTTTTTATATTGAGGACACCAGAACTGGACACAATACTCCAAGTGAGGTCTCACGAGAGCAGAGTAGAGGGGCAGGATCACCTCCTTCGACCTGCTGGTCACGCTTCTTTTGATGCAGCCCAGGATATGGTTGGTCTCTGGGCTGTGAGCGCACACTGAAGCCAGCTCCTGTCAAGCTTCTGATCAACCAACACCCCCAACTCCTTCTCCACAGTGCTGCTTTGAATCTCTTCTCCGCCCAGCCTGTAGCTGTGCCTGGGGTTGTGCCGACCCAGGTGTAGGACCTTGCACTTGGCTTTGTTAAACTTCATGAGGTTGGCATCAGCCCACCTCACAAGCATGTCAAGGTCCCTCTGGATGGCATCCCTTCCCTCCAGCGTATCAACTGAGCCACACAGCTTGGTGTCATGAGCAAACTCACTGTTTAAAATCCCAAATTTGCGTGTTAAGGTGTAAGGCCAGTTAAGGTTTCGTACATAAGTCCAACAGGATACTGCATTTTCTTGAATGGTAGTAATTACAGCACTTGCCTTCTTAAAGCACATTGTGAAAACTCTTCACCTGAGTGTTCTTACTAATGAAACGTGCAAATATTTGTACCTGGAGAATGCAAAGTCAAAAAAAAAACAACCCATGACTAAATGATGACAGCTAATGGAGCCAGCCAACAGGCTACACAGCAGTCTCCAGGCTCTGCCTGTGGATTTTCTAGATCTTATGGAAACTTCTAGACCACTGGAGAACGCCTGGGAATTCTCTCAGGAACTTCAAGGTGTCTACTGCTGCTAGGAAAAGACAGCTTCAAGAGGTCTTCTACCAGGTCTAGCAAGCCCAAATGAGTTCCATCAGCTATTCATGGTAAAAGGGTGCTTTCAGTTTTTGTCTTCAGCTGACACTAACTAGGGAGGATGTTAGAGAGAAGTCTTGTTTAGTGCAGCTCACCAGAACTCCAAGATTCTACAGATGCAAAAGCTTGAACCCCCAGCTTTGCTGAAGCTGGGATATGCAGCATCTGTGTGCACTGGATTGGGATAATGAAGGCTGTAAGCTTGTGACTTCTGGCACCAGCAGGATGTCTTCTCTGCCTGCAGAGCTGCAACTACAGCATAGGCTCTGTGTCCTGGAAACAGATGAGGGCCTGCAAAGTGTTCAACAAAGCATCAGAAGAGCCAGCTGAGCTTAAGCATGCAGAGGCTGAATCATAGTGGGAGAGTACCTGCTCTAGGGAATAGATGCTCTTATCTGCTGATCTACTGTCTAGGAAGGTCTTCTGCTTGCTGGGGGCTTGGATACAGGACATTGTTGAGAGACTGCTTAGGTTTGCCTGCCACCTAGTCTAATATCCCATGCTGATCTTTTGGGCACTGAGACAAGATTCCTGTACTGATCTTCCATGGTGTACCAATGACACTGTGAGGGGAAACCCTGGGTGCATCAAGTGTGACCACCTCGTTCTGGAGATTAGATCTGGTGGTATTTCCTCAATCCTGTCAGTGAAGGGGAATGGTGCCCTCAGCGAGTGGAGAATTCTGTGGGTCAGCACAGCATACCTTGTGTCAACACCAAGGAATCAGCTTTTATGACTAAGGGATAAAAGTTTGCTGACCATTGAGGACTGTCAGGAGGAGAAGACAGCAACCTAAGTAGATCAAAAGAATCTTTGCAAACAGGTTGACCATCTTGACAAGACCTTTAAACTAGGAATGATGAGGTGAGAGGTTATGACTGACAATGAAGTGAGGGAAGGTGGATTGGGTTGGCAATCAAACGATGCCCAGACCAAGCTTATGCACAGGAAGCTGAAAGGATAAGATTATGGGGAAGGTCTCATATTTTAGGGGGGAATCATCACACCCAGGTGCCCTTCTGAAATGATGCTATGCTAATGAACAAACAGGAAGACCTAGAGAGCTCTGCGTGCTGATGCAGGGCTATAATATTGCCTTTAACTAGCAGCAAAGATACTAATTTTGGGGTACCCCAGTTCAAGAGAGATGTTGAGAAACAGGAGAAGATATAGCAGAGGGGTTACAAAATTGTCCGTGGCCTAGAAAACATGAACTAGAAGCCTGGTTATTTTCCCAAAGAGCAGGCTAAAGTACCACCTAAAGATAACCTAGGAAGCAGACAAGCAGCTCTTCTTGGTAATGGTAGATGGCACAAGATAACATGAGGCAACAGTTAGAAATTTTGGTTTGGGATGCTCAGGTTGGATGTTAGGAAAAAATTGTTCCTAGGAAGGAAGTGCAGCACTACAAAAGGTCACCTCTAAATCTCTGAAATTGCCTTCCTTGGAGGTTTGCAAGACTTACCAGACAGGTGAAGTCTTCCTTTGAATGGGAAGTCTGTTAGGGCTCCTCTTGGTGTCACACATAGGTGATTTAGACTGCTTAAAGTACCACAGCCAAAAGTATCAGCAAAAATGGTTTTATTGAAATATGATGTTGTAAAAGTGCAGCCCAACAAAATTCGATGGCAGGGTCCAGTCTATTACTTATTGCACAAATGGTGTTAACTTGATTCAAAGTTGCCAACACAAAAATCTTACTGCGCTATAATGCCAGGTTATGCACAGTATCGGTCACTTACCAAAGATCTGCAGTTGGTAAGAGGTCTTTCTGCCTCTAGGAGCAACCTTTAGAGGTGTCCCATCCCAAAGTGTGATTGCCATGCAGCCAGCTGCTTAGCAGAGAATGCTCAAAGAAAGCTCACTTAGGCAGTCATATTAGTGGAATAAAGTGGTTGGCTTTTAGTCTAATTACATGCAATAGGAAAGGTATCAGTAAGATCCTTGTACCCACAAATGTCATTGTTCCTTGGCAAATGAGTCTTGGAACACATTGCTCTTCATGTGTTAATCACATGCACTGATGCTCACTTGTTCCTTTGTGAGTTTTCAGGTAACACACTGGAATTAGAGAAGTTCTTGACCTAGTTATGGCTTAACCCTTTACCTCCTTTGGAGCCTCTACCCAACTACCACTAGCTTGGTTAAGGAGTTGAGCGCATCCATCACACTTGGTCAGTTTGTTCAGGTACTTCTAGCCACGTGCAGAGACTCTCAAAGAATAATATATGTAATTCAAAACAAAACAGTTAGTTATTGGCTAACACACAGAAGATCTAGTTAGGGTTTAATGAGCTATTAGACTAACCATTAGCAAACATGCCACTCCTGTTAAACTACCTGTGAAGTCTCTGCTAGACCAGCAGGTATGAGTCAGAAGGGGAAGGGTAACTTCTCATGGCTCTCTGGTATGGCCAAGTTGCCATCCTCCACCAGCTCCATCCACACTGATAACATGACACAGTGATTCCTAGCTAGTCCCAGGACTTCCCCAGGTGATTTTTTTCCTGTAGGATTTTACAGCTTTTCATGTTGATACTTCCCCTCTTAAAACCTTGAAGTACTAACTATCTCACGTCAACAGCCTTACATGTGTCTGTGTTTCAGTTTTCCCTCTACAAAATACCTCTCGGAGCTTTCTCATAGCAGTGCAGTTACGCACCTGTGCTGTATCAGAGCTGGGTCTTGGGTATACATACACAGGCAACTAAGCACCTAGGAGATGTGGGCTGAAATTCAGAACTGTGGTTATGAAGAAAGAAGGTCTCAGGTTGGACTGGATGTTGCGTTTTAGGCCCTTCCAAACTAGATTGCTATGATTTGACATATAAAGAACTTTGGCACCTAACTTTGGGCTTTAAATTCTGTAGACACTGTGACACTTGACACATTGCAGTGCCAAGTCCCTTCACGGATTTACTTTTGCCCTTTTCTTTCTATTTCAGTTTTTCCACCTCAAATATGAGAAATGCAATAACTTGCTTTTTGAAACACTTTCTGACTAGGCGTGAAAATTCCTTATAGACATTATTCAATAAGTTGTTATGGTTTTAGGTACTAATTAGTACCTTGAACATTATTTCTAGATAGCAGTGAGTTCATATGTTCATAAGCCTGGAGCATTCAAAGGATAAGCTATTACATTGTTCATTCTGGAACTTCTTAATCAGTGTGCGAAAGCAGCATCAGAGATTATTGCTGCTACCCAAATGGAGAGGCAAGAGAGGGCTGAACATGTATAATCTGCAGAAGATTTGAAATTATTCAGAAAATGTTAAACATATCATAGTTATCTCCAGTAGAGATCTAAAGTAAGAAACATTTTCAAACACAGATGAGGGGGCTCAAAGCAGAAAAGTGACTTAATATATTATCTTAAAAATAGAGTATGCAAAAAATTTTAACTCATACAGAAGACAAAAAGGAATGCAATGACACCCATTCAAAATCTAGAGAGTGCTAGAACTAAGCTGTCCTAATTTATTTCCTTTTGTTTTCATTACATGATGATATGCCATTTCCTATCAGATCCCTTAGTGTACAACCTCCCCATGTTTGATTTATGGCATATTTCTCAAATCCTGCTTTCATATACAGAACTGATAAATTTCCAGTAATGTTATCTAATTATGCTAAAAACATTACAGGAAATAACTTACTAGCAGATTACAGAGAGTTGTGAATAAACATGGGAGGTGGGGGGGTAAGAAATAAAAAAGGCCATAATTCTGACATCCAGTCTTAGACATCTTTCATGCATGGACTTTTCTGAGTTCTTACACAACAGTAAATGCCTGGCATGGGGACAATGAAAAATGAGTAAATAGTGACGGTCTGTTAAAAGTTGTTTACATGACTCACACATCATGCACAGGAACTCTGGGGAAGAAATAGTTGCAGTTCTCCAGAATAAGTTCCTAAAGAATAAAAGTATCCTTTGACTAGTAATTATTTGCTTGACTAGAAAGCAAAAGCATCATGAGAAAAAGGAAAACCTGACTAAAGAACAAGATGTTACTCAATAGAAGGAAGCATGAGATACCACTACAACATGGAGGCAGGGATCAATTAACTAGTCAGCAACTCAGAAGAAGAAAAGCATCAAGGTGCTCAAGTGGATCACAAGCAAACTGTAAGCAACACTACGCTGTTAAAAAAAAAGGCAAACTATATAGAAGAAAGTATGAAGAGTAATAGTCTGTAAACCACAACACTTCCCAATCCACATCCACCCTTCCAAAGAAAAGCAACAAAGCTTTCAGAATTTGAGAGAATCCAAAGGAAAGGAAAACAGTGTCTTAGCAGGTACATTATATGTAATCTACAAACATTGCTTAGGAAAAAGTAAGAGACAGAAGACCTCTTTTATCTAAAAGTGCTAAAAACTGGAGAAACTTTCACCACAAATACCCTGAAAAGGGCAAGTAACAGATTTAAACAAAACTTTCTTATGGCTCTTCTGACTGAAGCAGGCAGCACGTGGCACACTGCACCTCTCTGAATGTGCTGCTGAGGCCTGTCAGGTGGGACCAAGGGCAGGGCTAATGGCATGGTGAACTCCCCATCTCCCGTCCTGCCTGGGAGTGGCAAGCCAAAACCTTCCTTAACATGTTTTCTGAGTGTGATTTTGTCAGAAAGCTGCATGTGAGGCAGTGGTACAGTATCACAAAGGTTATGGCCTTGTCTTCAAGCCTTGTTGCAAGCAGCAGGCCACCTCCTCATCCCATCAACCTTGGTGGCCAGAGTGACCGTCCCTGTCCCCAGAGCCCGGCCAAAGAGACACAGGAGCCCCAGGGCCATGGCATGGGAGGTGCAGGCATCTTGGAGACAGAATCATAGAATCAACCAGGTTGGAAAAGACCTTTAAGATCATCAAGTCCACCCTTTACCCCAGCACTGCCAAGTCCAGTATCTGTAGGGGCCATATCTCTAAGGGCCTCACCTACATGTTCATTGAACACTTCCAGGGACAGTGATTCCATCAATTCCAGTGAATCCTCTTCCAATACCTATCACTCTTTCAGTAAAAAAATTTTTCCTAATATCAAGTCTAAACCTTCCCTGGTGCATCTTGAGGCCATTTCCTTTTGTCCTATCACTAGTTCTTGGGAGAAGAGACCAACCCCCACCTCACTACAAACACCTTTCAGGTAGTTGTAGAGAGTGACAAGGTCCCCCCTGAACTTTCTCTTCTCCAGACTAAACCCCCCAGGTCCCTCAGCTGCTCCTCATCTTGTGCTCCAGACCCTTCACCAGCTCCATTGCCCTTCTCTGGCCCCGCTCCAGCACCTCAATGTCTCTCTTGCAGTGAGGGGCCCAGAACTGAACACAGGATCCGAGGTGCAGCCTCACCAGTGCCCAGTGCAGGGGGATGATCACTGCCCTGGCCCTGCT
>NW_009926642.1:0-8409 GCF_000696875.1 Nestor notabilis
AAAATGGGCGTTATATTTCCCTTCTTCCAGTGATCAGGAACTGACTGCCACGATTCATGAATAAGGGCCACACAACATGTTTTCTCCGAGCTAAACAGGACTGTACGCACATTTAACTCATGTGCCTCCAGTTGGTTATGCCTACTACAGACCCAAGAGAAGAATAACTATTGCAATGTAAGTAGTTACACTAACACCAAGAATTGGCAAACTAAACCAGTAGCTTAAGGAAGCAGACTGATCACTAACCATTCTCCGTGATGATAACATCCGTGTGAGAACTTCCATACTTGTGGATATGTTCAACAGCCTCTTGGACACTGTCTACCACCTCAATGCAGCACTCCAGGTCCCCATATTCTGTGCGGAGAGATTTCACTTCTGAAGGGCTGAATGTCAAGTAAGATGCAAACTTTGGGCCAGCATGAATCTTCACCTACAATAACAGAAACATTTTGTGCTGCTGACCATACCATTGCGTTCCAGGTGAAATTGTGGCTTCTGGTACTCTCTGTGGGACAGCAGCCCTATGGTGCTATGTTTTGAACTTGTGACTAAAAGAGTTTTGAAAACAAACCAATATTTTTGGTTGTTGCTGAACAGAGCTTCCACAGCATCAAGGCTTTCTCTTCCTCTCACACCGCCCCCCCACCGCCCCAACTCATAGAAGCATAGAATAGTTTGGGTTGGAAAAGACCTTAAGACCATCTAGCTACAACACCCCTGCCATGAGCAGGGACACCACACACTAAACTATGTCGCCCAAGGCTCTGTCCAGCCTGGCCTTGCACACCTCCAGGGTTGGAGCATTCACCACTCCCTTGGGCAACCCATTCCAGCACCTCAGCACCCTCACTGTGAAGAACTTCTTCCTTATATCTAACCTAAATTTCCCCTGTTTAAGTTTAAACCCATTACCCCTTGTCCTACCACTAGAGTCCCTAACGAAGAGTCCCTCCCCAGCACCCTTGTAGGCCCCCTTCGGATATTGGAAGGCTTCCCCTCCCCGTTCCCCAAGCTAAAAGGTTGGGAGAGTGAAGGGAGTTGGGAAGGGACAGAACCATGATAGCTGACCTGAACTGACTAAAGGGATATTACATACCTCATAAAATCATGCACAGCAATACAAACTGAGGGGAGGGTTTTCTGAAGAAGGTGGTAGGCATTGCTCAGAGACTGGCTGGGATTTGGTCTGCTTGTGGCAGATGGTAATTAGCTTTGCCTCACTTGTATGGGCTTTTGGGGGTTGGTTGTCCATTGCTGCCTCTCCTTCCCTCCCCCTTCCCCTTTCTTCTTCCTCTTTCTTTTGCATATCAAACTATCTATCTTTCAACCCACTAGCACAGCAGCTGAGACACCTAAACAATAAAGGACAATATACAACCAATACAGCAGAGAAATCCCCATGCAAACAAAACACAGGAGACACACATAAATGGGAAATAAGGCACAAGTCTGCAAAATTTGAAGGCTTTCAAGAAGGTATCTGTAGAATGGCATTTTCTTGTGCAACTATAAATTGCTTTACTTGCAAAATCCTGCTCAATCTGAAAGGGGCCTACAAGGATGCTGGAGAGGGACTCTTCATCAGGGACTGGGGCGATAGGTTTCAACTATAACAGGGGAAATTCAGGTTAGATATAAGGAAGTTGTTCTTCACTGTGAGGGTGCTGAGGCGCTGGAATGGGTTGCCCAAAGAAGTGGTAAATGCTCCATCCCTGGTGGTGTTCAAGGCCAGGTTGGACAGAGTCTTGGGTGACATGGTTTAGTGCGCGGTGTCCCTACCCATGGCTGGGGGGTTGGAACTAGATGATCTTAAGGTCCTTTCCAGTCCAAACCAGTCTGTGATTCTGTATTTGCATGTTTCTTGTTGTCAGGTCATATCAGACAGAGGTAACATCCTCTCCACTGTATTAGGAGCTGGATGGGTAGTGGTGGAAATGTACTAGTCCTCACATTCCCCCCCATCCAGAGCCCGGAGATCCACCCTTCTCTCTACCCTTCCCAATAAGCAACCAAATGACATTTTAAAAAAAAAAACAAAACCAAAATCCATGAAGTGAGGACTTGCTCCTGACTACCTATCAGCTTCTTTCACTGTCACCCTTTCAACATCATCAGAACATACGGCCTCCCTAATTTAACTGCATTAATCACTGCCTGTACACTCTATTTGCCAAACATACACTGCTGCGTGAAAATCCTTGATTTATGTGCACTTCACACTACTTCATGGATATTTCTCTCCCAGTGCATCTCTGCTACCTGTACTGACAAAACATGACCCATGTCAAGACATACTAACTAGTATGCTGACCTTTCACTGTTCCTTTGACATACTAGGAGGGTGGGGATAATAGGCAGGCAAGGTGAAAGGTTTAAAAAATGTGGCTGAAGCAGATTCATGAAGGAGAAAACAGAAAGGGAGTTCATTTGGGTAAAAAGCTAAATTAATGAAGAAGAGGCCTTGCATCTGGGAGGTTAACAGCAATTAAAACATAATTAAAAAGGGTAGAGAAAGGGTTGTGTATATGCTCTTCTAAGGCAGAAAAGATGATTTGTGCTATATAAAAGGAAGTATTTGTATCCCAATAACGGCACATAGCTGTCCTGAAGAAGCTGCTTTCAGATCATTTCTACAAAAAGCCTTGAAGTTGTGTGGAGAAGCAGAGAAAGTTCTCTGTCAGTTCACGTACATGTATGAAGAGACATATGGATAACTTAAGTGTTATGCCATCAGAAAACTAAACATGGTTACACCAGCCAGACCAAATGTTTCTAAAGTGCTAGGAAAAAAAGACACAGAACAAACCACAAGTATGAGTGACTAACCTGTTCTACTCTCAACATGTCTATGATTTGATCAAACAACGGGGTTCTCAGCAAGTCTCGATGAATTAAGAGAGTTTCCAGAGCATTACAGGCAGCAGGATATTCACACTTTGAGTCTCTGACTGAGGTTTAAGAGTAGATAATTGGTTACATAGCATTTACAACAAAGATTTTAAACAGCATATGAATTATCAGTTACCATCACCATACTGCATACTCCAAATATCAAGTTCAATTACATCCATGAGATTTAAGTCACCCTCTCCCAGCTTACTTATTCGTGTAACCTTCTCAACGCTGGCATCTGTGTCCACATACACGTGACAGATCCCTTCGCTGTGTCCCATCACCGGGATTCCCTTAGCAGCTTTCTGGATATTTCTGACTAGCTGTGATGAACCACGTGGAATGATTAGATCTATCAGCTTATCCAAACGACAGAGATCTTCTACTTCCTCTCTTGTGTTCACCTGTGGTCGTTGCAATACAATAATCTACAGTTTGAACACTCAAGTTTTGCCCATACCTTTTATACATACCACAGCAAAGAAATCATTGATTTAATTCTAGGCACTTACTAGTTGCACTGCATCTTTGACTCCGTGAATGGAGAGTGCTTCTTGTGTCAGATGATGAAGGATCTGATTGCTATGTGCTGCCTCCTTCCCTCCTTTTAATAGTAAGCCATTTCCACTGGCTATGGCCAAAGCAGACACCTGTCAGAAAAGAATTTTTTCAATGGGGGTGGAGTAGGGAGTAATATGTCTCTTCTATCAGAATAAAACCCACAAAATAAGAACAGGATTTTTAACCCTGTTGATTTACTCAATGTTAATTTACAGTTTTCATTCTATGGCACAAGAAAAATCATTGCAAATAACAGCACATTTAACTCCAGAAATTAAATGAGTTAAGTGTTTCAGGAACAAGCCTGAGTTTTCAGGGTACTATTGCCAGGGGGAGACTTCAGTGGACAAGCCACAGGAAACCCTGGACATAGGCTCTGGTATGAATTAGGTAGCTATGTGGGCAGTCACCCCAAGGAGAATAATTTTAGGTGCAAGAACTTTTGTCCCCAGTCATTCTGGCAGAAAATGGCTAACGAGCTCTTCTATAAGCAGGAATCATAGAATAGTTTGGGTTGGAAAGGACCTCAAGATCATCTAGTTCCAACCCCCTGCCATGAGCAGGGACACCACACACTAAACTATGTCACCCAAGGCTCTGTCCAGCCTGGCCTTGAACACCTCCAGGGCTGGAGCATTCACAACTTCCTTGGGCAACCTATTCCAGTGCCTCACCACCCTCATTGTGAAGAACTTCTTCCTTATATCTAACCTAAACTTCCCCTGTTTAAGGAAGAACATTTTTATTGTGCTGTCTGAACTGAAGTCACAATCAGACAACACCTGCTGTAAGTATGAGGAAAAACCGTTGTAGACAATAGGCCCAGCATCACCTATATCATTTTGATTTCATGTTTATAATCAGAAGCAGCCAACTGATGCTGTTGCCTTTCTGTTTAAGGTGCCAGATTTCACCCGTTTGAGACCAGCAACACAAGTAGACCGTGTTTCAAAAAGAGCTTCAAAAAAGCCACTGCTTTTTGGAAGTTAGATAAAAAATTACTTCTGCTGTTGAAAGTATCTACCCAATTTGTTAAATCTCCAGACACTAGTTGTTATTGGTGTTTTCCCCACTAAACTGAAAACCTCTTTAACAGAGAGGTGGTAGGTTTTACTGTTTCAGTTTTTTGGTCTTTTCTACAAAAGAGTATGTCAGACATGACATGGCTCTCTTCCCAGACTTACTTCATTTTTGTATTCCTTTTTGTCTTTCTCACCCTGATCCGATTCACAATGGCCTCACAATCTGTCCACCTCATCGGGAGAAGGGGGGATGGGGTGGGAAGCAAAAAAAAAAAACCAAAACAACAACAAAAAAAGATTACACTCCTTCAAAAAAAAAAAAAAAATCATCTCCTCTCCAGAACCTCTGCGTGTGGCCGTCCAGCCAGTTGTGTATCCACCGAGTGGTCCATCTATCAAATCGATGTCTCTCCAGTTTAGAGACAAGGATGTCGTGCGGGAAGAATCTATGCAAGAATCCTCTGAGACAATACTTCTCACAGCCTCACAGCTGCCCACCAACAGAAACATCCTTTCTTTGTCATCAAAGAATTCCCAACAGTGTCAATCTGCCTTCCTTACCTGTGGAAGACAGTCAGGTCGGGACTCAAAGATCACGAGAAGGACGCCAATAGGCACTGTCACCTGCTCCAAATCCAGGTCTTTTGCTATCCGTGTTCGGCGAATCACACGGCCGACGCTGTCCTGTGAGGACGCTGCGATCTGACGTAGACCAATAGCCAAGCTGTTCAGCTTCGATGTAGACAGACTCAGACGTTTCAACAGCGGAAGGGCCAATCTTCCTAAAAACAAGGAATAATTGTGCTGGAGACAAGGTGCCCCTTGCTACAAAAGAGACATTGAGGGGCTGGAGCAGGGCCAGAGAAGGGCAGCAGAGCTGGTGCAGGGCCTGGAGCACAAGTGTCATAAGGAACGGCTGAGGGACGACCGAGGGACCTGGTTTAGTCTGGAGAAGAAAAGGCTCAGGGGAGACCTTATCGCTCTCTACAACCACCTGACAGGAGGTTGTGGTGAGGTGGCGTTGGTCTCATAAGTAACAAGCAAAAGGACAAGAGGAAATGGCCTCAAGTTATTCCAGGAGAGGTTTAGACCGGATATTAGGAAATCTGTTGTCACCAAAAGGGTTGTCGTGCATTGCAGCAGGCTGTCCAGGGCAGTGGTTGAGCCACCATCCCTGGAGGGATTTAAAAGACATATAGATGTGGCACATAGTTTAGTGGTGGACCATGGCAGTGGTAGATTTACAGTTGGACTTAATGATCTCAAAGGTCTTTTCCAACCTAAATGATTCTATGATTGTATAGATTGGTCTGCCTTGGCTCAAGCAAAAGTGACTTAAACAGGTGGTGAACCTAAGGAAAATTCAGTTATTTCCTACACCCTAGCAAGAAACCTACCGAGATGAAAAATGCACAACATTAAGTCCAGCCACCACAATAAAACCACTCAAATGTGACAATGATTTCACCCACCACCACATTTTCACTTAATGCGGTTTAAGTGATATGTACATGAAGCAATGTCAACATTCACAAAGATAAGGTTCTTTCTATGTCTAGTACTGCTGTATGTCTGAGTTTCTTACAAATTTATATCCTTGCAGTAGTTCTGGAATGTTTGGGCAGGAATTTCATCTTTCTATACCACAGCTAGAAATCCCAAAGCACAGATGCATGCATAGCATGTCTGTTCAGACTGCCCAACAGCCTGAATTTTCCAGTCTGGACACGTTCAGACAGAGTTGTAACCTGGCTATGTCCCCTCAAGTGCTCTGGGCAGTAAAAAAAAAAAATGGTTCCCTGGCTTCTTCCACAAAGTATTGCAATTCATGATATGTCATTTTCATACATTTGCTGTCCCAAACCCAATTTCTGACTGAATGTATCAGTCTAACACAGAAGAATGGGCTTAATCCAAGCTACCTAAAGGGAACCTTCCTCAGTCAGAAGGGGACATGATTCTTTTTGGATACCAGCCATTTAAGTATAGAGACAATAGCTTTCTCTTCAGGAGCCAAAAATTATTTTAAGCAGCCCAGAAAATACTCACTTTATGCACGAGAGTATCAGAGCTGACACTTGTCATATTCAATTTCTAAGTAAGCCTCCTTTGGCAGAATGGAGCACTGATTTTATTTTTTTACAATACACTGCTTTATGTTTTGCATAACAAATGATGAAGGCATCTGTTTTATGTAATTAAGGAAGCTGCAGCTGTTTACACTGACAAGGTTTCAAGGTCCTGGGTTCACTAATCTGTGACAGCCATGCTACTCAATCCCATGAGATGGAAGATGCTAGTTCTGCTCATTTCCTTTGAGGCCTCAAGAGGCTTGAGAGAATAGGATTGTCATGGAAGGACTTGGAATATTACCTTTATTTTCAGCCTCTTCTAAGTCCTTCTTGTTTGCCAAAAGAATTTCTTCTCTGCGGTCAGTTAGCAAGTCAGCAAGACGATAAATAATTTCCGCTCTCTGAAACAGAAAACAGTTTCTGAACTGACTTCTTATACAAAATCCATGCTAATTAACATCTGGTCACCTTCAGTCCATTTATGCTGACCACAACCTCTCAGTGTCTTGACTCTCCGAATACTTGGGGCCAGCTGAGTTTTCCAACCTGCATCACATTGAAAAAACAAGGCTGAACGCTGCTTCAGCCTTTGCTTTGCTTTTTATTACCTTGATTCTCATGCCCAGTCTTCTTCCCCAAAACCAGAATGTTCTTTCTTTAAGACCACCTTGTCTTCTTCACAACAGATGCCACATTTTATCTACCCAGCTACAGAGAAGTAATTGATTGTCTGCAACATCTCTTTTGCATACACTACCCACAGGATTGAATGAAGCAAGTTATTCCAGTCAATTCTTCAGCAGGTCTGATCACAATTAATTTCTGTGTGATATTCAACACTATTAACATTTTTAAAAAACCCACATGAAAGCATATATTACTTCATAGTCCCAAGGTACATTATGTTTTTCTCATCTCTTTAAGCACAGTCCAATCCAAACGATGGATCTGGCACACAAAGAATTGATTCTTGTCCCAAGTGGTCCATTCGTGTTATAAATCCATATTGTAAAACTTGCCACATTCACAGCTTTAACAAGTGAGGCCAAATTGTTCTGTCACCTGCTCAGGCTGTAGAGCTGCCAGGGTCCTGCCACCAGCTCGAGCCATTTCACCCTGCTGCTCTACCGTAGGACCTGCAAAAAACCCCAAAAATACGATATGCAGACAAAGTAACAGCACATGTGGAAGTAAACACCAGCCCTTCCATCTTCCACTGGCTTTATTTGCAGGAAAGCAGGTACAGAGTCTGAAATGGACATATTCAAGAAAACTGCTGTATGCTAGAACAGGAAAATCTGCACCTGATACAATACTGCCATGGTCCCAAAGGCAGAGAAAGTCATGACAGAGATTCTGTAAGGTCACTACATCAGAGGCAAGGGTGCACGTTGCATCAAAAAGACTTGACAAAAGGGAAAAGAACCAGGACATCTAAGTCTCAGGCTACTGAAAGAAGAGGCAAACTTAAGCTTTGGGAAGTTTAAGTATCCAAATGAGGAAACCAGAAAGGATTATAAAATAGCATGTGAATGTATAAACAATAATGGAAGCCAAAACCCAATCTGAGTTAACAGCTCACAGAAAATTTGCTTTCCCCCCCTCTCCCTGGATACATTTCAGAAGGGCTCCTGCAGAAGAAGGGTGGGGTTTGCCCTTTTTTTCCCCTTTTTCCTCCGTGGCAGGACCTCAATCAATCTCAAACTGAAAAGATACGGAACAGGTCACTTGTTTCTATTTCTGAACAAGTCACCAGCTTCAGGCAGCATTTGCCCGAAGAGTTTGCAAGCAGCTCATGGATAAACCGAAGTGTGAATTTTAACTCTCTGTTGTGGGGTTCTGGAGAATGCACATCC
>NW_009926643.1:0-280 GCF_000696875.1 Nestor notabilis
AAGGAGGGGACCCGAGGAGAGGTGGCACTGAGCAAGGTGCCACTGAGTTCCGCTGCAAGGGCAGGGGTGGGAGGGGGAAGCACAGAGCCCCTGGCTGCACAGGCCCTGCACAAGGCAGTCGGGGCTCTGGCAGCCACAGGGCTGCTCCTTGCTGCTAGTGGAGCAGATGGGACTGGGGCCAGGCTGCCAGAAGAGGGACCCCAGGGGCTGCGGCTCACCAATGAACCTGATGGCTGCCAGTTGCATGGGGACCTGAGAACTTTGCAGACAAGGCAGGCGC
>NW_009926643.1:778-1130 GCF_000696875.1 Nestor notabilis
AGGAACCGCACGGCTGCCAGTCGCATGGTGACCTGAGCACTTTGCAGATAAGGCAGGCTCTGATGCACATATTCTTCAGCCCTGCTCCTGTCGTGCTCCAGCTGGAGAGAGCACAAGGGCACATGGCTGACACAAACCCTTCCCAGCCACCCGGGCCGGTCCCTCCTCCCAGCACCCCACACCCCCCTTGCTCCTCAGGCCATTTGCATCTCCCAGCCAGGAGTGCTGTGGGGCTGAGGTTCTGAGACAGCCAAAGGCAGAGCAGGGTCTGGAGTTCCTGAGAGCCCTCAGTGCCACTGCCAGGGCCCAGATAGGTCTCCTGCAACATCCTGAGGGCAGGGAGGGGAGCGGA
>NW_009926643.1:1243-2568 GCF_000696875.1 Nestor notabilis
GTGGAGAGGCCGGCAGAGGGGGACAAGGATTGGGGAGATTGTGGACAGGGCATGGGGCCCAAAGCCCTGGCCCCCAGCACCTGCAGGGACAGCTGGGAAGCCCCGGGGACTCTTGGTGTTCAGGCCTTGGTGGCCATGGGCTGCTGCTGAGCCCTGCTGGGCCGCGTAAGGCAGGTGTAGGAAATGTCCGTGCTGGCTTCTCCAGCCCTCCCTGATGCCCAGGCCACCCCTGCGGGCTCAGATGCCCTTCCCCGCTCCACTGCACAGGTTTGGAATCTGTACCTCGGCCACGTTCTCGGTCTCGTCACCAAGTGTGTGCAGCATGAGTGGGACCAGGCTCCTCCGCACCTTCTTCAGCATCTGCCGCTGGCGATTCCAATCCGACATCTGTATTATGTCTTTGAAACGGCAGACGTCAAGGCTCATTCCTCTGCGTGGGGGGGGAGGAGGACAAGGATGACTTCAGTAACAGCCGCTCCCTGAGCAAGGGCATCAGCGTGGCTGAGGGGAGGGGCTCAGGTCTCCCAGAGGCCTCAGCCCATCAGGGAGAAGCTGTGCTGTGCTGCAGAGCCCAGAAGCCATCCCCACGAGAGCGCAGGGGTGTGAGGATGGGCACAGCCCTGCCCAAGTATTGCCGCTGGGCTGTCTGATGGGCGCTTGTCCTTGCACAGGGCCCATCAGTGGGGCTCAGGCTCCCACAGCAGCCTTACATCATCGAAGAGTTGCAGGAGATTCTCGGCCAGCTGCAGAGCCGCGGCGCGTGGAGCGGGCCTTCTTCGTCAAATGTCCCATCACATTTCTGAACATGAGCAGGGCCCTCATCCTGCTGTCTGTGTGGGCACTCTGCAGGGTCTTCATAAAGTCTGGCAGCAGGACCAGTATTTTCCTTGCCTGTATGAAGCACAGAATTTCTTTTTTGTGAAGTAGTGAAGGAGCACCCAGGCCAAAATGCTCTGGCCATTAAGCACCAGCCTCCTGTCCGGCTGCCTGGGTGGTGGCACAGGAATCCCTGCAGCAGCCCCTGGCAGGCCGTGCCCATGGGTGCACTGATGGGATTGGGGCGTGTGAGGGGACATCAAGGACATTTGGAGCCATCACCGCAGATCCCTACTCCCAGCCCAGGCAAAGCCACCGTGTTACCCACTGCCCAGCCCCAGGCGGCCAACACGGCTTCACTTGACTGTGCCCCGCTCACCATGTCAGGTAACTGTGACAATGTGACGAGGCCTTGGAGCAGCAGCGAGAACAGCCTTGGATGCATCAGGGACTTCTGCATTTTGTACACCCCAGCAAACATTCTTGGTGTCACATCTCTGGAGGCCAGA
>NW_009926643.1:2776-3640 GCF_000696875.1 Nestor notabilis
CGGGGGCTTTGTGTCCCTGTGTCCCGGAGGAGGTGACTGTCTGGGGGCAGATGGCAGTGGAGAGGGCAGTGCCTGTTTTCCCAGAGAGACAGGCACAGCCCTGAGCATGAGCAAGAATTGGCCCGGTTACTCACAGACAAGCCCTGGATGCAAGCCTCCACTCTGTTGGATTCGAATGCCTGTTGCAGCGTCAGGTACTGGAACTTGCTGCTCAGCTCTCTCAAGACCTCCACAAAGATGAGGGGCTGGGACATCAGCTGTTCCCACATGGCCATAGCAATACTGCAGACACAGAGCACTCTGTCAGCAGGGCTGCTTGCAGCTGCAGGTATGGGAACTTGCTGCTCAGCTCACTCAAGACCTTCAGCAAGGTGGGGGGCTGGGACATCAGCACTTCACACACGGCCATAGCAGCACTACAGACGCAGAACACACTGTCAGCAGGGCTGCCTCAGCCACCACACAGTGCCCGGGCCAGTCCTGCAGCAGCCAGGCTGTCCTGCTGACCTGGCCCTTCCTGACCCCTGGCTTGGAGTGCCCAGGTCCCAGCCTGGGCAGGCAGGAGGAGGCTGAGATAGTGTTCCCCATGGGGCAGGGAGGAACCTTGTGGTGGGGCTCACGTCTGGCTTGGCCAGCTTTGGCCCCTGCAGGTCTGGCTGACCTAGCTGGGCTGGAGAGAGTGGTGGGGTGCAGGGCCCTGCTCCTCAGGGGTGTCCTGTAGTTTTCTGTGGGCCTCCAGGCCCCTCTCCCCACATGGAACAAATGCCCCAGGGCTGCAGGGTCAGTACCTGTCACATGCCAGAGAGAGATCCACAAGGCTCTGGGTCATTTCCCCGGGGCACTGCTCTGCCATCTCGCGGAGCA
>NW_009926644.1:0-27969 GCF_000696875.1 Nestor notabilis
AGGCGGCCGCGGTGTTGCGCGGCTCAGCCCACATGCCCCATCGCACCCTTGCACCGTGGCTCTACGGTCCTACGTGTCCAACGTGCATCTTCCACACAAGAGGCTCTCCCGAGCTGCCTCCTTCTCATGAATAAGTAACCAGCCATCAGCATTATGCCTATATGTGTTTGAAGTGTCTTCAAATGGGAGGCAAGGTGCAAGATTTGATGGCTCTGTCAGAAGCTCTTGGCTGCGCTGTGGCTCCGGTCCAACAGACCTTTTAGATCCACGCTCCATACTACTCACATTAAGCTGCTGTTCCTGGTCTTGCACAGAAAGTTAGGATTATGAGTAAGTGCATTGCTAGATAAGGAGCTGATGCTGCTTCTTATGCTCTGTGTGGTGAGGAAGTTGTCACAACAGCAGAATTGCAAATTACTGAATAGCAATTAATAAACCCCTTGGTCACTCAGGAGATGTTTCAGCTGCTTCATCTCTGAGCTATCGCATGGTTAGAAAAGATAGCAAAGAAGTGCCAAAAATAGAGCATACTTGTTATTTAACATTAACCTCACCTTTCATCCGCAGAACATTGGCCAGCAAAATAAATCCCATGACTGTAAATAAAGTCACACATTCTTCTGGGCATCCAAGAAATCTCATATGGAGTTATATCCTCCTCTTCAAAAAGCACTAGGCTATGTCAGGACAGATTTTGCCCTCAATTACACTTCTGTAACCCCAAGTGTTTGCCATCTCTGTAAACTGTCTTCATGGCTGAGCCCAGTCTATCACAGGAGATAAGTTGGAGGCTGTTAACATTATTGCCGTTAGCAGAGGGGAGTAGGAGCTGCTTTCACTGAAGAGAAAGGCACACACAAAGAGATCTGAGGTCTGTACATCAGAGGAATTTACTTCTTTGCCCTGAGCACACAGGACAAATTTATCCCTAGCATAACTTCAGGGACGTTACCACCAGAGGTTGAGACACGGAGTTGATTGTGTTCTAATAACTAATTTAGATAAGCGTCTAAAAATGCACATCAGTTAAATGCCTGACACAGCCATTTTGGAGGCTCCACTTAAGCTGTCCTTGATGGAGTCTGATTCCATCTCTCCTATTTGCTCTGCTAATTACAATTTCATGTTCCTTGGTCTCTGGGTGTATGCATTAAAAACCGTGCCAATCGCCACAGCAGCGGGCAGCTCTCTCCAGTCACTATCTACTGATGGGGAAATTCACAGCAGCCTCTTTCTCTCCCTCTTCTTTCTTCTACTAACCTTTTGGTGATCATCACCAACCACACAAGGATTAGAAGTGCTCACTCAACATTTTGATGTCCTATTTTGTTATTAGAGAAAAATAAGCATGTTTGGGGGGCATTTCCTCCCATATTGTATAATGTATATATGTGTACCCCCTGAAATTCATGCAAGTTGAATAGGTAGGTGCTTATTCACCCAGTTTTAGCAGGCATACCCACATCCTCACACCACAGCCAAGTGATCCGGTTATAAGTTTGCTTCTTAACCAGAGGATTGTTGCAGGAGAAGCACTTGAAAATGCTGGGGGTTTTGGGTGGGTTGAGTGGTTTTTTGTGGCAAAGATGCAGCCTTCCCTGTAGGCAACAATAAACAAAGCCAAGGAGCTTGTCCTGTAACCTTCTACCTGCTCAAGCTACAAGGTTTAGTTATCACGAGGAAGATCAAGGCAGACCCACACACTGCAGAGAGATATCATTGCTCGTGTCTGGTGACTGCAGATATTCATGGTTCACATCCCAGTGGAGAGAGATTGATGGTGAAATGACAGGGCACGTTCTGCACGTGAAATATTTTATGTACATATAGACTGTCCATATGAGATACTGGCACATCTCTAACAAGACTCTTTCTGACATCTTTGCAATGTTTCATGCATCTCCCCTGCAGCGCTCCTGGGAGGTATAAAATTGCTGATGCTCAGAAAGGCTAATTGGCCAAATCCACAAAGAGACTTAAATTCCAACATGCCACATAAGGTATCTACACACAAAATGTTAATCCTCAAAATCCTGTTCCTTACCCCCGGATATTTCTGAACATCTGATGCAGCAGCATTTCTGCTGAGTGTTCTGGACCTGAAACACTGCTTCTGCTGTCAACTGGAAACGCTTCTGTCTTCACCACAAACAGGGTCACACTAGAGTGACACACAGTGTTGCTCCTGCCTCGTCTGCTGCTTTCCCATCTTCCAGGCCCTCATAGACCTCCTGTCCCAGGTTGTTCTGCCAGGTCCCTTTTGGGCCTTTTGGCTCCAGAGTTCTGTTCTGCTGGTCATGCATCCACATCCACTGAAGCAAAAGAACTCAGAAACTGCAAATGTATAGTAGTAGTATTCTTACGTTATGGGAGAATCATATGGTGTTCTGCCTGTTACCATTCCATCTTCTTCATTACAAACAGTAGCAAAACGCCACTCACTGAGTGGACAGAAAGCAGGCACTGGTGCAAAAGGAGAATCTCTTTCAGACAAAACAGATCATCAGTGAGTGAAGAGTTAACATGTTTCAGGACAACTTTGCTGCCAAATCCACATAACACTGAGGTGGAGGGAAAAGTATCCGCAGCAAACCCTAGAAACACTTGTGAAGGGGATAAATGTATTTGTATAATAATGACATGAAGCTTTTCTGGATTTATTAGTGTGATCCTGGGTACAGGGGAATTCTGCAGACAACTTCTGACTCCTTTCAGATGCTGATGTATTTCCTGCATGAGCATAAAACTTTCCTGACAGTTCCCTCCTGTTGCAAAGTTCACTGTCAGCGTGTTATAGAGACCAGGAATTTACCTGTTCAGTCAGTGCTATGGAGGTTTATTACATGGATAAGTGACTCAGTTCTGGCCTAACTTGGTTTTAATTCGTAGTTTTAGATAGCATTTCTTCCTTTCTCCCTTTGTCAGCCCTTGCATCTGTTCTAGCTGACATCTATATCTCAGTGTATGTGGTATATTTAACTTATGTAAATTATCTCCTCACAAATATGCTTTAACATGGCTCTTTTTTTAATAACTGTCACTTTGCCAAGTGGGTGGAACGAAAATCCATGAGAAAAGCAGTAACTAGGAACCATGAAGTCAAAACCCACCGATACTGGGAATTCTGTGACCACCATTTCAACCCAACTCGTTAAAATAAGGGAGAGAGATCTTCTTATTATTCTGCAGTCATGAAATTCCAAACGAGCCCTTGACCATGACAGATGAGTCAGGTTCTAACCTCAGCAATGCAGTAAAAACTCAGCTCTAATGAAACAGGCAAATGTCAATACAGCGATTAGCTCGGAAGATAATATTCTGAGAGGCTTTTACAGATGACCTAACTCCACTCACAGAAAAGGATTAGATTCTGTCTTTCCCTTTGTAATATCTAGATACCAGCCCTTTAGCTACAAACTCTTTGCTTTGGGGCTTTTCCTGGTTTGTTTACTGTAGGAATCTCAGGAATTTCAAATCTCATTTTCACACATATTACTAGAGGACTCGTTAGAAGTCTCATACCACTTGAAGGGCAATGCACTGGGTGGTTGTAAACTCCTCCTGGACACAGTTAGCTTTATTTAAAACTGGCTGTATGGGCTGCAACGAAAGCAAAATTAATGTAAATAAGATTTAAATCAGTTTGAGCACATTCACACATTCAAGTGTTCATGAAATTACAGTGGCTCTGATAAAAAATCATGTTATTTGTTAACCTGAAGAGACTTTTTACAAGGGTGGGTAGTGATAGGACAAGGGGTGATGACTTTAAGATGAAAGAGGGTAGACTGACTTTGGGAAGAAATTCTCCAGTATGAGGGTGGTGAGGCGCTGGCACAGGATGCTGACAGTGCACCCATCCATGCCGTGAGCAGCCAGTTTCTCCAGGGAATGCTGTGGGAAATGGTGTCAAAGGCTTTCCTAAAGCCCACATAGCCAACATCCACTGAGCGGGTCGCCTTGTCCTAGCAGAAGATCAGCTTAGTCAAGCAGGACCTGCCTTCCATAAGCCCATGCTGACCGGGTCCAATTGCCTGGTTGGCCTGTTCATGCCACCTGATGCACTCAAGATGACCTGCTCTTGCTTTCCTTGCCTGCCCCTTCTGAAGAGTTCATTGCCATCTATTGGAGCACTCCAGTTGCACCGGTCATCCCCCACCAGTTTCCTGGTGCAATGGCTTCCAGCTCCTCCTGTTCGTTGCCCATGGTGCAAACATCAGTGTAGATGCGCTTCAGTCGGGCTGTTGGTCCCACCACCTTTTTGCAGGGAGAAGCCCTAATTCCTACCTGACTATTTTCAGGCACTTCCAACCCTGAAATGTCTCGTTTTAATATTCTAAACCATCCCAGAAATGCAAAGTGTTATAGATTAGTTTCCTCATGTCCTCGCTCTGGCTGGAGTAGGTTCATTTTCTTTCTAGTAGCTGTGTTTTGGCTTTAGTCTGAAAATAACATTGATAACACACTATGTTTTAGTTGTTGCTCGGTCGTGCTTCCCTTAAGCGATGGAATTCTCAGTTTTCCATGCTGTGCCAGTGAGGAGGGGCACAAGAAGCTGGGAGGGAGCAGAGCCAGGACAGCTGACCTGAACTAGCCAAAGGGGTATTCCATACCACAGCACATCATGCTCGGGATATAGATTTGGCCACGAGGTCCAATCACCGCTCAGGATGGGCTGGGTATCAGTCAGCGGGTGGTGAGCATCACTTGCTTTGCTTGAGTTTTATTCCTCTCTCTTAGTTATCTCTATTTTCATTACAATTATTATGATGATTAATATACTTCAATTATTCAACTATTCGTATCCCAGCCCAGGGGTTTTCCCATGTTCCGATTCCCCTCCCCATCCCACCGGAGCAGGGCAGTGAGTGACTGTGTGGTTCGTAGTTGCCAGCTGGGGTTAAACCACGACACCTCATTAAAAACAAAGAATTAAACCAAGAAAAACTCTTTTTCTCTTTTAAAGGTTTTCCATTTCCCTGACTCAGACCGTTTCCTGGTGGGTTCTGCATAATGAATATTAGCAGAGGTTGGCTTACCACAGTGTCTAGTGAGACTCATTTATCAAAGCCCAGGATGTGCGCCGTGCAAGGGGAAAAAAGAAACCCCATTCAAAAGGAACACAAAAATGTCAGCCCTAACACTCGTTCCTCTCATTTTTGTATACTTGGGCATGTTCCAGGGCATGCAGCGAGGAGACAAAATGGCCATCTGCAGAACAGGAGATGTATCTAACGAGAGATTTGTACACCTTGAAAGTCACCACTGCTGAAGCTGCAAATGACTAATGAGGCTTTCCTCATGAGTGGGATTAATTGCATCACCCCTTGATGCTTATTTCTGTATCCTGGTTATACCTAAGGGTAGTTGCAAGCAAATTAGTTCTGTGATTTACATACCAGATAAAATCTGGTAAGTAAAGAAAATACAACAAACTTACTCTCAACCCCAAACAGCTTTGAGATAGTAATAACATCACAAACTGACTGTAGTAAAGAGGCTTCACTGTCAGCAACAAGCTTGTCCCGTGCATGGAGCTGGCTTGTTTCTACGTTCCTTGCCATTAACATCAAGTGATTGCTCATAATAGAGGCATATGTAAAAACCAGTTGAATGTGAAATTACAGGCTGGGAAGCTGTCTGCCTCCAACACACCAAAATCATGATGCCTTTAGTACAGGCTCACTGGCCTGGCAGGAAAGGGAGCTCTGGAATGATAGAATTGGTTCAAAAAGGTGCAGTCTTGCTAGACCAGGCAGAAAGTGGTTTCCTTGTGTGGTCGAGACCAGGGGTGGTGGGAGGGAATTCAGGTCTTTGCAGTGGCTGCTGAGCTGTGAGCAGGTTTCCCTGCTGCCCGGGGAGGCCAAGTGCACCACGCTGGGAAGAACCCCCATTTTTGGGATGCAGCGGTCCATCCCCACGGTGCCAGGGAAGCCACAATAAGGGTCGTGCTGCCGGCACAACAGGACCACAGACAAAATGGGAATCAAAAGGATGTGTGTCACAGACACCTCTGTGCCTTTGATGAAAACTCAGAGCCAGGGCTGAGGGAAGATCAGTCCAAAAAGCAGTTTGATGTGTCTGGATCCCAAGGCCTGAATGCTTTCTGTTTGTTCAAAGGTTGAGCCATCCTCTACCGCTAACATGGAACACCTCATCCGTGCACTTACTGCACCTCCACTATAAATCCACTGCTTCTCCTTTAGTGCAGAAAGTAGTAAATGGATTTACAAGCTTCTCTTCTTGTCCTAAGTGACTGACTCCACTTTAAGCTGATATAAATGGCCAAAGCGTTCAAGGGATATGGATTGATTTCACATTTGCATTTGTGTCCTTCCCACTGCAAATCTGCTCCTCCAGGAGGAGGTTTCTGGCTCCCACCTCTCCATTGTAGCTGCTCTTTTCCCTGGCGTTGCAACACCACCACCTTTGATGGTACATTTGAATGTACTTTTTTAAAGGGAGAGAAAATACAGTGACAGGAGCGTGGAAATTTCCATTTCAAGCACTGCCTCTTTTTTCCCCTCAAGCACTTGTTATCTTCAAAGCACTGTACAAAATCGACTGATGAATTCTCCCCACCTTGCTGGAAAGCGTCATCTATCCCATGGGATGGGTGAGACAAGTGAGCAATAGAGAAATGGAACAACACATCTGAGGTCTCAGAACAGAGCCGGGGCTGAGGAGAGCTCACAGCCTCCTGCCTGGGGACTCACTCCACTGTTCTTAATGCTCTTCATCCCTAACAGCTGGGCAGGAGGATTTTAGTTTAAGTAATAGAGAAATCCATCTGCCTTCCTGAAGACACATACCTCTCCTGTTCAGAAAGCCAGGGTCAGGCTGTGCATACCTAGAAACATCTGCTCCTTGGATTTTGCTGGGACACTGGACTTTCAGGCTCTGAATCCAGCTATTCCCACTGTCAGCGATTTGACGGCCTACATAAGTGCCACAATATATGTCATTAAATCACTGTTTATTACAGGAGATGGGAGAAGAACCCGAATACCCAGAGCATAAACCCCACAGGTCAGGACTTACCTGAAGCAGTGCGGTTAAATGGATCAGTTGCTTTGCAAGGGAACAGCGGAGCAGCCACCCGTGAGCTTTTCCTCAGCTTTTGTTTGCAGACCTGCTTCAATGAGGAGACAAAAATAATAGTGTGGAGGTAGAGCACATCCTGGAACCTGCCTTCACAAAAGCCCTGCAGCTCCTCTCTGGTTAGCAAGCAGGGATTTGTCTTCTACCCTCCAAAGCACTGGCTTTAGCAAACACTGCTTTCTTTTTTCAGCATCTTTTGGAGGCAGGAATTTCACTGCTGGGACTTTGAAAAGCATCTTAACCTGGGTTTAGTCTTAACATCCACATAGGTGATTGAATTAACAGAATACGCCCTTATTTTTCAGCACTGGATGCCTGTTTAATGCAACATATATTATTCAAGTCCCTTCTGCAGATTTCAGGGAGTGAGAACAAGCACTTACAAAGAGAGATGGATAAAACCCACAGCAACCAGCCGAGGCGTGTTGGCATCTTGATGTACAAAGTTCTATCTGTGCCTTTTGCTTTGACTGCTGCAGCTGCTGTAGGACACTGGTGCTTTCGTGACTGACACTGTCTGCCAGCATTTCATAAGCAAGAGTCAGCTGGAGGGTTTGGATGGCTTCTGGGATTAAAGCACATCATAAAATGCTTGTTATTAAACAGAGATCAACACTAAAAGCGGGGTTTGTCAGTAAGGAGGCTGGGCAATTCCTGTGCTCTAAGTTAAATGCACAGCAAAATCAGCTTCTGTTTCCTTGCTTCTGCTAAAAAACCCTTTCTGGACAGCACAGGATGGTGCTTGCTTAGGACAGCTTGGTCCTTGAAAAGGAACCAAGGAACACTTCATGTTCTGCTTTCGGCATGCACCGAGCCAGGTGCTTTCCCCGCTCATTTTCCAGGGGAACACTACACCCCCTGCCCAGCACCGAGCTCCCTCTTTCTCACGTTACTCTTTGGACGACTGGCTTCACCTCATGCACCTTGTTCAACAGTAGAATTGCTGGTTGCTGACAGGCAGCATCAGCACGGGGAGATGCTGAACCAGAGCTGAAACGCGAGCACAGCCAAGGAGAAGGGGCTCAGCCCATTTACAAGCAGGAGGTGGTGGCTTGGGGCTGCTCAGAGCCTCTGCTGCAGCCTCCCTTGTCAGCAGGGTCTCATTGTACCTGGGCTTTGGCCAGGGCTTTTATTTTGCAGAACTCATTTGTATTTCTTTTCTCTCCTGTAATTTAAGCCTGTAACTGCCACCCAGGATGGTTGAACTTAAGTGTTTCTAAGACAGAGCTAAGGCTGCACATTGTATTATAGAGAAGAGATCTCACCACACGCGCGCTCCAAGTGTGGCACAAGGAGGTGATCTGCCCCTTGTGACTGTTCTTTTCCTTATGGTTTATCTTGAATCTCATTTTTACCACCTGAATTCTTCACTCAACCTTTTTGCTTCCTCCCTAACTCAGTTTTCTTCCTTGTTTTGGGTTGGCTTTTTTCCCCTTTAGCTTCTCTTAGCAGAGTTCAGTGCTACAGCTGCTATGGCTTTATTTCTTCTTCTTGCCACCCTCTACACCCTGCACTTCTAGTGCCTGTGCCTGTATCTATCCATGGAGCACAAAGTACATGTAGAGTGTGTCAGATCTGACAGCACTGCAATGCTTCTTGGGGACCGAAAGAGGGAACCCAAATAGGTCTCTTACTGCAGCAGTGAGCAAACCTGGACTCCCTTGGACCCCATCATGGTGACCCAGCAGCCAGAGGCTAAGCTCACTCCCCTGTGCTCAGAGAGGAGCAAGGTTCTTGATGTTATTCTCACACCCACCCACAGCTCCTATCTACAAGGAAATAACTACACCCAGCAATACAAAGAGAGCAGTAATAAAAGCTTTCCAAGGGAGTGGTGGGACTGAGCTGGTGCTTGGCACAGTTGTTTGAATCCTGCTGTGACAGGGAGCATGAGGCCTCAGCCCGAGATGCTGCTGCAGGGCAGGCAGGGCTGGCTGGCTGCCCAGCGGAGATCCTCTCTCCCTGCATCCACCATCGTGTCTCCTTGCATTCTACACAGCAGCAGCAGAGCCCAACATCCTCCTTCCAGAGGGGAAAACAGAGCAGCTGCATTCCCTTCATCTGCTCTTGCTGGTCCCATGTGCTGTTGTGAGGCTTTTCCCTTCAGCTGCAGCAGACAAGCCCCCAGCAGCGTGTGAGGCTGTTTACATGAGCCTTCATGGCTGTGAATGAGCGAGTGGGTGTTGATGGAACTCTGCAGTCAATGAATTTCCTTCAAAGGATGGCTCACTCCCACAGCTTCTGCCTCTCCAGAGGCAGGGAAGCACGGCACAGCTTGCAGAGGTGCCTCTCTGGGGACAGAGAGCATGGGGTGCATGCAACAGGCTCCCCCAGGGTGATCCCGCTGGCTGCACACAATGAGACTGTGGCTTCTTTGTGCCCAGGATAAGCACCGAGGAGGAAAAGCACCAAACCCCTGGGTATTCAAATTGTTCTTACCCATGTTAGAGGCAGTAAAATCTCCTGCCTGCAAGTCTCAGGATTTCACTGAGCAGTTCGTGCAAGAAGCAATCAATCCAAGGTTCAATTACAGTTCTGTTTCTTTTTAAAATCAATGAACTAAGAAAAAACATCATTTCTAACATTGTTGAATGGCACAAAAGTCAGGGAAGAAAGGTGAACAGGATGAAACAGGGACACTGAGCACTCCAGACCATCACTGCAGCCAGCACTGTGTTACGGACACATGACCCTCAAGTCAGGACCCTCTATGCAAGGGACAAAGCTGTCCTCAGCAGTGGGTGATCTGAGAGCACCAAACTGCACTCAAAGGGTTGCAGCACTGACAGAGTCCAGTTTTGATGCTAGAAAATGAGTGCTGAGGCTCTATGTGTGGTTCAAAATAACCAAAGGATTAGAAAACATACCTTGTGGTGCCAGCTGCAGTTACTGAGTGAAGGTTACGTGTTGTGCTTGCTCCCTACCAGGGGCTAACATCTGGCAAGACAAACAAATGTTGAATCATTTGGTTTCTCATTGATTATAGAGGGGTGGCAACATTCCTTTCTGTCCAGAACAAACTCTTCGAGACAGGGCCTGTACTAGACATAGAGGCCAAGATATCAGGAAATTAATACAAAGAGCAGGCTGAGCCACAAAGCTGAAAAGCTGCCTCTGCAGACTTAGAGACAGAGCCAGTGGGGAGTGGGAGATCTTTCCCACTCAGCCCTTTGTATCACTCCATTATATATCCTGTTACCTGAATAGCTCCCGAAAGCGCCTCCTGCCTCTCCTCTCTGCTCATCAGTCATCTCTTCTGCCTGCTTCGTGCCTCAGATCCGCTTTCAAGGCTGCCTGCTCTGCTCAGAATAGCCTCCCAGCCAGTGTTTGCTAAGCTGGTGCCTCCTTCTGCTCCAAAGAGTGCCATCCCTGCAAATTATTACAGTAATAAAGGCACTGGGTGTGCTACATTTGCACTGTTATAAAGCACAGCCTTTTGAGTAGGAGCTCCACAGGGACAGTGCAGGAAGGTGAGGAGCTATACAGCAGGATTCAAGCCCTGATTAAGGAGCAGACACATCTCTTCCCCCCCTCCAGCACTGCAGGTTTAGGTCTCGATTTTCAACAATCAAATCCTGGTCCCTATTCACTTATTCCCCTCACTCCAAACACACAGAATTACCAATCATTCACTTTTCTCTAGCACACTTCAAATTCTTATCTACAAGCCACAGTCCCATGTTTCAGTACTTACCTGTTCTGCTCTTTTTTCTTCCTTTGCAAGTAACTCCTTTCAATGCCCTCACCTCATTAGGTAGAGCCTGAATTCTCTGCAGCTGGAAGCACCTTGCTGATCTGGCCCAAATATTCTCTAAGATTTAACTTGAAAGCTTTATATAGCTCTGGTTTGATGGGACAGGTGAGCACAGCATCTGACATTGTGGGATTGATTGATGGTGTAGGAAGGAGCATACAGTTCAGCAGCATTTGGCTTTAGCTTTTGACTTTACAGCCCAAGCATCATTCTTCTAACCCTGCCATTTTGCATCCTAATTATTTTAAGACACACCACATGTGGTAATTCTGTGTCACTTCTTCACCCTGCACTGACAACGAGGTGTGAATGGTAATGAATTAATAGCTGGGCTTCATTTGCAGTGGTGTTAAGCAGCAGAAGGCTCTTTTGCCAGGGCTGAGACCAAACCATCCATCAGAGCAGAGGATCCCAGCTCAGTGCACTGCCTTACTTCTCTCCTGGGTTTATGTGGCTGCACAGCAGCCCAGCTGCCAGCCACCACTCAGGGTCTTGTCAATTGATGGCAGCCACCAACATGATGTCCCAACCCTTTTTCCTTGCTGATGCTCATTAAAGGAAAACACAGGTCAGGTGGGTTGTGAATTCATACTTCCCTTTCTGGAGTACCAGGTGAGGAATGCTATGGCTTCCCAACAGTTCTGCTCAACAACCTTTAAACCATTCTGCATATAGCACATGCTTCCCTCTGTGACAGGAGAGGACAGATCCCTTGATGGGATTTCTGTGTAATCAGCCAGTTAACTCGTTTAACAGGTCTCCTTCAGAGATCAGCTATGTGTGAAAAGTGCACCAGGTTTCAAACCTGCATGGGGTGCAACCGGCTTAGATTGATGCCTTAGGAAAGGACGGGCGGGTGAGAGGAAGCACTTACCATGTGCTGGGCTTGGGCTGGTAAACTCAGTATTTATAGCAAAGCTCTTCTGAAGGGCCTGACAGAGAAGATAAATCTTCCAAGGAAAAGCAGTTGCCAACTGCCCACAAAGGGATGTTTTCCTTGCAGTGGGTATTGTCCTCACGGGGAGGTTTGTTCCATCACCAGCTGTGCCTGCATTTGCTTTCAAGCTCCATCTGCTGAGTGGGCCATGCTACAGCCAGGGCCTGATCCCTGTGCTTCCACTGGGTCAGTCCCTGCTCATTTGGACACAGCAAAACACAGCCCTGGATCCAAACACACCCACAGCTCCTGTGCCAGGAGCACAGCGCTCTTCCTGCCTTCAGTGTGAGCTGGTCGATAGGGCTGCAGGCCATGCTCCCCCAAGGGACAAGCCACAGCTTTTTGCCAGGGGCTACTTGCATCAGGAAACAGAGCACTCCATGGTTTCAGTTACAGTCACAACTCCTTCTCTGCCCTGTTGTTCAGCATTCTCAGTGCTGCAGCTTCTCCAGCCTTCACGTATGATGAGGTGCTTTGGAAACGCAGACTATAGATGAGTCTAGTTGCAGAGTATGGATCAATACACACTACAGGCTTTCCCCTTCAGCAGTCCTCTCTGCTAAATCCTTTCACAGCTATTACTTATGCCAGCACAAGGCAGTGCTGACATCCCCCAGCAGCTCACAAGCATCTTCACTCCTCACAGGGCACTCTCACAGCCCTTGGTCTCCAGTGGCAGGGCACTGTTCACCAGTTAGTTGTAACACACCATCCTCACCTCTCAGCATTTTATAGCTCTCTACTTCCCAACAGCACCTTTTGAAATAGAATCTCTGGGGGCTTTTTTTCCCCAACCTAGAACTGAAGATGTTCCTTAAGATCCAGGTTTTGAGGTAAATGGCAACACTTACGGTGCAGCATCACTAGCTTTAAATGTGCCATTTCCATCTTGGCGATTTAAAACCGTGAGACAAAACCGACTTCCAGCGCCACGCTGCAGCGCACACAAGGCCCACAGCGAGGCACTGTTGTGCTCCTCACGGATCAGAGGCATTTCCAGGCACAGGTAATCCCTTTTCCTGGAATCGAGACTAGGAGAATAGTCATTGAAGAGAATCAGAAATTAGTATTTTCCTTACCAATCTGCCATTATGAAACGCGCACCCACAAATCAAACCCTATAAACAAGAGCAGGCTTAAACCACTCCTTCCTCAAGGATGCAATGATTTGCTTTTTCCTGCCTGGTAAGGGACCAACATTACAACTCTGCTCCAACAGCAACTGCACGAAGCAACAGAGCCACAGCAGTGCCAGCACCAGCGAACAATCTTGGCAAGCCCCAGGAGAAGGAATTCTTCCTCCTCATCTCCAAGAGCAAAGATGTGCTTTGCCATCTCTCCCACCACTGTCCTGCCCCTGCCTAGCTGAGCCAGCACAGCTCCAACTGAGCAACACAAAGGGTTTGGGAAGCACAAGTATTTGCTCCCAAGCCCTTTTGTTGATGGCCATCTGCTCTCGCACAGCTGGAAACCCCCTCAAGTCTTTTCTTCCCCCATGTGAAATATGGTACCTACATACTAATCGGGTAGAAACTAAAGTGCAGCCATCAGATCAACTTTCAATTACACCTTCTATTAGAAAGCAGTAAATAAAGCACAAGGGTTCAGAACAGCACCGTGCCACAGCTCACATCCTGGTGGGCTGCATCTTCCCACAGCAAGAGAAGATGGGAGGCTGCAAACCCACTTTCCCCACAGCTAACACTGTGCCAACCTCTCGCTAAAAGCCAGGGCCATCACTGCATTTCTCAGCTCTGCTGTGACAAGACTGACAAGCAGATGTCTGCAGCAGGCCATGATAAAGGTTAATCACAATGCTTGTTGTCTGGATACCCCTCATCTTTGATAATGAATGCAGACCACAGAGCTTTCTCCCTTCCCCTGCAGGATCACGACTGATCTCCGAGTAGAAACCTATTCTTAGTCTCCCTTCCAAAGGGCTAAACATACCCCCGAGGGCCCCCTTCGAGAGCAGGAACATAGATTTGGCTAATTCTTTGTCTATTTGTCACAAAGCAACTCAAGTCCTCCCCACAGCCACAGTGACAGAATTCCTGCTCCCTGCAGAACGGCTTCAAACCAGGATACAATCGCACAGAGACAGGTAACCCCTGTGCCTCAGTCTGCTCCCAAGTAACTCAAAGCCACACTTTGTTGGGTTGTTTGATGCTTTTATTTATCACATGTAAAAACACTACTATTTGTGTTTGCAGGTACCTCTTGCTGCACTGCAACTCACATAGCTCCAAACACTGAAGATCAGAGACAGGCAGAGAAAGGAATTCAAGTGTTCATGCCCAGTCACAGGGTCATGATCCCAGTGGGTGTTCGATACACAGAACCCCCAGGGACTGTTCTACAAAAGCAGCAGAGCTTTACAAGTAACAGATCAGAGCTGGTGAAACACTAGGTGAAGGAAATGTCTATGGGGTAAGAGGACCTGCAAACTGGTCTTTTTCCTTCCAGCTGCCCTTATCTTTCTCTAGCACAGGTAATTGTGATCTAAGTACATAACTAGAGCTCTAAACCAGAACGGGGGTCCACTGATCCACACTTAGTTGACACGAGGGTTCCTGAAGTTCCTTCCAGCAAAGCGGGCCTTGCTGCCAAGCTCCTCTTCAATTCTGATGGAAAGGGGAGAGAGTGCTGGGTGTCAGCAGACAGTGCAGAACTCCCACGTTAGCACAGCTGCTGGCCTCACACCATATCAATCTGGACTACCTGGCACAGGAGATACTACCAGAGCCACCAGCCACCTCCCACCAAGCCTCTTCAGTTAGACAAACATTCAACTGCACTGCTCAGGATCACCCATCTTACATAGCATTTTACATGCTCACTCAAGGGATCTGCATCATACAGACAGCAGGACAATGTCTCCTACCTGCTATTACAGGATGCTTTGTATGATGTTCCCTGCAGTGTGTCTATTATGGAGGTGACCCACCCAACGCATCACTTAGCCTATAGCCAGTTCTGCTAGTACAGCACCCGCCCAAAGCACCTCTGCCACTTTATGTCCTTAAAATGCTGAGTGTTTCCAAGATGCAGAAGACTAAGCTGTGCCCTGAATGCACCAGTGGAGCACCAATTCTGTATCAGGCTTCACCCCCAAGTCTTTCCCCAGCTCCAAGTCTCACCTCAGCAGCTGGTTGTACTTGGCTAGACGCTCAGATCGGCAAGGGGCACCAGTCTTGATCTGAAAGGGAAATCAGAAGTTAGAATAAGGCCATGATTACTCTGTTTAGAGATGATAATCACAGGCTTTATTTCAAGCATCAAGCTCTAAGTATCTGTATAGTCAAACAAGACAGGGCTTGGGAGCAATAAAAGATTGTTCATTTGCTAACAGCTTGTTTCAGGAAATCCCAGTACACCCACTGGAGTTAACTAAGATTCTTCAGATGGGTGGTTAAAGGTGAGTTTACACAAGATAACATGTTCCCTTGTCACATTCCTGTATACAGGAACAGCAAATCTACAACACAAGCAAGCAGAGACCCCTCAGTACTGGGGGAGAGAAGCAGGCCAGAGCTGCAAGTCTACAGAGCAGACAGACTTCAGGAGCCACTTTGTATTCTCAGTTTATTGGAACAGACTCACTGTCCTGTTCCATTTGCAGAAAGCAAGCAGTCATGAAGGACTTCTGCTTTTCTTGCTTTCCTGGCCCATCCCCACCTCTGCATGTTTATTAGTATGAGGTTCTTCATTTCTAGAACATATCCACTTTTTAATCTTTAATTTTGCCCGCCTCAGATTTCTCCCCACTTCCAATTTCAGCTTTGAATGGAAGCACGCTCCGAGAGCATGGCACCATCACCATATTATCTTATCAAGCAGAAAGGCAAAATACCACAGGTAGAGATACCAACCTGACCAGTGCAGAGACCAACTACCAGGTCAGCAATGAAGGTATCTTCTGTTTCTCCAGAACGGTGACTCACCATCACACCCCAGCCATTGGTCTGGGCAAGCTTGCAGCTAGAAGAGATAAGACACAAGGACTCACACCAGGTCTATTTGCTTTCAGCAATGCTGCCAAGTGGCAGGCATGCCATGCTTGGGGGCATGACAGAACTGCCCTTTGGTACATGTCAGGATTATGATCACACAACACCACAGTGACAAAGAGCTGCTTTTACACACGCTTAGGCCCAGTGAAGTTGTTTTATGTGGCTATATGAGCTCAGGACTGTGAAAGTACAAGTTTACTTGCCAGTATCTTCTAATAGTTAATAATTGTTCTCCCTTTACAGATGCCCACTCGGCACATTTCTAGTCCACTAGATGTGGTCTATATGTTCATCTCCCTCAGTTACGGCAACCCCCCCATCCCACCCTGGCATGGCCAACAGAGGAGAACTTACGCTTGCAGTGACTCTGTCACGGAGCCAATCTGGTTGACCTTAAGGAGGAGGCAGTTGCAGGCTTTCTCATCCACAGCCTTGGCAATACGCTTTGGATTGGTCACAGTCAGATCATCACCAACCACCTGGATGCCAACACTGCCAGTGAACTTCTTCCAGGCTCCCCAGTCATCCTGGTCAAATGGGTCTTCAATGGACACCACTGTAGAGTGATACAAGCAGCTTTAAGACAAGACTCCCCTGGAAAGGTCTTGTTTGAAAGCAGCGGTACCAAAGTGCTGCAGCCAAGTACTACCCTCCTCAAGGAACATTCCTCAGGCACCTAAAAGGCTTAGTGTTCATCCTGCTCTGGATCCCTGTTACAAGAGAAGCTGCATCCGAACTCTTTCCTGCAGCAAACAACCCCTATTTGCCACTACTACCATGCTTCTTGTTGACAAGCAACTTACCAGGGTAGTTCTTGACAAAGCCTTTGTACAGGTCAGCCAGCTGGTCAGGAGAAATGTATCTGCTGGGATCATCAGGGGATTTGAAGTCCAGGTCATACTTTCCATCGCGGTAGAACTCTGAGGCAGCCACATCCATGCCAATGACAACCTTATCAGTGTAGCCAGCCTTACCAATAGCAGTCTTCAGCAGCTCCAGGGCTGAAACACAGCAAGAAGTTTCTGAGTTCCCCCCAAACATCTTGCCTCAAAAGCGATTCCTTTATCAACAACAGTACTTTCACTTGGCAAAGAATAACCATTACCCCTTACAGAAAGCCCAAAGGCCACACAGAAAAGGTTCTTAAAAACTTTCCCACTTCTCAACTGACTGGAACAAGATATTACTTTAATACTGCTTTTAGCTTGTAATACCCTTGAGAGACCATTACAGGATTCAGAATCTCTTCAGGCAGGACTACATTTCAGCCCAGAAAGCTTAATACTAGATGACACTACCTGCTCCAAGCTTTGTGCATGTGGGTAGGGAAGCAGTGATTGAACTTTATTACCTTTTAGCTCCAGATCAGGTGTGGACCATGAAAGTGCTGAACATCCAAACCCTGACTAGCAATGGGATACATAGCCTGGCTCTGCACAGGGCACACTCTCTTTGCCTCTACCTGTGCTCCACTTGCACAATTGTAATGCAGAAGAGGGTCTCTGAATACGATCCATTACACTACCCTCTTTGGCAGAGTTCAAGCAAGGAAATTCAGCATGGTCAAGACAAGCAAGACTCTCCCAGTCGCCCCTGACTCCAAGCCAAGCAGCTGGATCAGCCAGGCTATTTACAGGACAAAGCTTTAGATGGAGTGTGTTTGGTTTTTCTGTGCTGTGGGGGTTTTTTAACAAGATGTTAATGTACACACTGCAAAAGCAGCTCCTGCCAGCAACACAATTTCCTTGGAGTGTAATGGCCATTCAAGGTCATCTTCATTGATGTCTGCTAGGCTACAGACCTAGCAAGAGCTGCATGTGACTGGGATTCAGAAATGCCCTGATTTCTGGTGCTGGCTCAGTACCTGCACTGTTAGAAAAGGGCAATGCAGCTCAGAGGCCACATTCAACAAGAATACGACTAGCAGCTTTAAAGTAACAGCCAATTTAACAGTATTCTACTGGCTTATTAGCTTCATTTCTGCAAAAGAGGCAGAAAAACAGCTCTTCTAGTACAGTTCTTTTGCACAAACAGGTATTTCCCTTTCCAGAAGACAAACTGCCTCCCTCCCCCCACAGGTTTCTCAACAGAACTGTTTGGCTGTGGAAGCAGCAAATGCCTCAGCTTCCCAGGCAAGCCTTCATGCACTCCCACGTGTTATCAGGCACAGTACAAACTGTTTTCCTCCTTTGTCAGGAGAAAAAAAACTCCACTAAACTTACATTACTGCCTTCTGAGAACACTGCAATGCACGCAGACATTCCCACATCACTTCTCAACTGGAAGGAAGCAAGATTCCCTTAAGCTGCTACAGGAATGAGACATTCAAGTCAAAGCCATCCCATCAAGCTGCATTAACTGGTGTCCAAGGGAATAGCTTTGTGGTCCTACGCTGGGTCACACCAGTACAAAACAAAGCAAGTTAACAGCAGCAAGTCCTAAAACCTGCTTCCCATTCAACAGTGGACAGGTATGGTCTTCATTCTCTGGCTATCAGTTACACCTCTTCCCACATTTAGCTCATTCTTACCTTCTTTATTTTCCAGGATGTTGGGGGCAAAACCACCCTCATCACCAACGTTGGTTGCATCCTTGCCATACTTCTCCTTGATTACATTCTTTAGGTTGTGATAGACCTCTGCACCAATGCGCATTGCCTCCTTGAAAGTGTCAGCACCCACAGGCAGGATCATGAACTCCTGCATAGCCAGCTTGTTGCCAGCATGGGAGCCACCATTGATCACATTGAAAGCCTTGGAGTAACCAAGAAGAAAAGTCAAGTTAGAATGGTTTCAGGGTAAGTTTATAACAGCGTTTAAATTAAGACTCTTTATTCTCCAGGGAACCTGATCCAAGACAAGACACCATGAAGCACCTTGGTCAGATCAAGTCTCTAGGTAGCCCTAGCAAGAAACTTACAGGAACTGGAAGAATCACTTCTGCATTCCCAGCCAGGTCAGCAATGTGACGGTACAAGGGGACACCCTTCTCAGCAGCACCAGCTTTGCATACAGCCAGAGATACACCCAAGATGGCATTGGCACCAAATTTGGCTGAAATACAAGTTGTTTACAAAAATATCATGTCTTCATGAAGAGACTCAGAAATACAAGCACCATGGTCTTGGTTATGCAAATGCACAGCCTATGCCATACCAGTTGTTTCTGACAAGGTAAGCCAGAAACATATAAACCAGTCTCCATCTTTTCACACCTCACTACAACACAAAGCCCACTTACATTTGTTCTCTGATCCGTCCATTTCCAGCATCAGTTTGTCAATCTTTTCTTGCTCCACAACATTGACGTTCTGCAGAGAGAAGCAAACAAAGCACTGCTTAACACCAAACATAGCTCCACAAGCTTTCACCTACCCACTGCATTTTTATTTCCCTGGCAGGCACCAGAACTCGCTTAAGGGCAACTACCAACAGTTGAAAAGACTAATTTCTGTCTTTATCACACAGCAGCATCTTCTGGTCACTTCCAGCAGACTAAGACACGAGAAGCTTGTTTTGTTCTCCACATTCAGAGCTGTGAGATTATCCTGTCCCTTGACTTCCTGACATTCCTGCTATCCGCCTGGCACAGCGTAAGAGAAAGCTCCAGTTTATGCCTCCCTCCCCTTTCATGCAAGCTCAAAGATGACCAGCTTGCTCAAACCATACACCCATTTGTAGCTTAGTGCATAATGTCTGGAATTGTCACTAAGAACATACAATCACTTCATGCATAACCACTTAGTTTTGCACCCTCCTTTCTAGTTAGGGCTTAGTGCCCATGACATGCACAGCAATGTCTCTCAAGCAGGCTTTATTAAGATCCCCTTGGATTCCCTTCCAAACTAGCCAGCTTGGATAAAACTCAGTCCCTCCCCATCATTCAGCCACCCTTTTAAGCATGAAGTATCTTAACTGTGCACCACTGAAGCTCCCAGATGCTTAAGTATTTCTGCACACTACAACACTAAGCTGCTGGAGACTGTTTTGATTGTTAGATATGCAGTCATTAAGTAAAGCAACTGCTGCCAAAAGGTCAGTTTATTCACATGCACTCCAATGCACAGACCAGCACCCCCTCCAGGGAAGACAGTCCCTGCAACTGTCTCAAGAGACAACCCATCAGTTAGGACACATTAGACTGGCATTAGCTGATGTTAGCAGACAACACATTGCTCCTACCTTGCTAACCAGTGCAGGTGCAATTGTTTTATTGACGTGCTCAACAGCTTTTGAGACACCTGTAAGGAACAAGCAAATTGGGACACTGGTCAACCACACTGGTTATGCAGGCATTAGTAAGTGATCTCAGTAACAATAACATCAAGGATATCACCTCATGCTCTTCAAACCCCAATCCAACCTCAGCTTACAGCCAAATGTGAACACTTCCAGAGGTCATCTTGGTTGAATCAGAAGTTGCATGAAGTAAGCATCACCTAGGAATGCCTGCTGCAAAGTTAGTTTGCAAGACCATGCCCTGGAGAAATTCATCCAAGTGACAAGGTTGCACTGAGAGCACATCCATTACCTGTGTACACAATGCTGTCCCCAGGAACTCGTTAACATATTTAACAGCTCTGGATACACCTGACAGAAGCGAAATGGACAAAGACAATCAAGGAAGAGATGAAGACCCACAGCCAAGAACACAGACAGTCATGGAAGAAAGAAAAAGGACATAAATAGGTAACAGACCTGCAAGTCAGCAAGTGGCTGATACTGACCACCAGACTAGAAACAAGAGGATTCAAAGGGTAGAGGAAACTGCACATCAGTCAGAGAGGCTGTATTTGGTCTTTCCACCCAGGTTTTCATACTACTGGGGACTCAAACCTCAAGTGGTTGAATGACAGCATTTAGAAGAGATTTTAGGACAGGCTACTCCTATCCATTTATGGAATGGATGAGTAAGGGGAAAGGAAAGGTCTTCCTCAGAACTTCCCCATGCAGCAGCTCAGGCATTTCACTATCTGCTGTTCTAAAACACTGCTAAAGCATCAGCTTACCACATTTTACATTTGATACAATGCTGAAGTACACTATCACTGTACCTGTATGCAGACACAAAAATCATCTGCCCTGTCTTCAGGCAGAGAATAAAGCATGAACACAGCACCATCCTTTTAATCATGTGGACCCACCATTGTGTAAACCAGCACTTCCAGCACGAACTTGCTTCTTCCCCATAAGCAGAGGCCATCATTAGCCAGCTACCAATATCAGCCTAAGGAGTACTAGCATCCCTGGACACTGTTTGAAGATCTCCAAAGACCTAAAAGCTTCAGAACCTGTGAATGCTCATTAAGTGCACCTTGAACCACATCTATAGCCTTTTAAATGGTCTAAGGCTGCAGATTTCTGTTACAAAAGACCTACCAGCTATCTGCAACTCATCTCTTTTGGCGATTTTCTTTTTTTGTAACTCATGTTATTCCCCAGCTGACAAAAACTCCCAGCTGTGATAGCCTGCTGTGGAAGCTCAGGCTGCTGTCTAGTTAAGTGCCATCAAGAACTGCCTATAGGATCAGATTTAACAGATCTAAGTGCACACACATTTAGCAGACTGAGGAAAGTACACATTTACTCTTCTCAAAGAAAACTGCCTGAGGTAAACAGCATAAGCTCTTCAGCTCTTTGGGATATTCAGTCATCTAGGAGTTTACTCTATGTTTAAGTAATAACAACCATGAATCTTCTCAGACAAGGCTCTCCAGGTTTGATTCACCAGTTATCCACTCTAACCACCCTTTCCAATAGGCACAAAACATTTTGGCTTCCTTGCACCTGACTGGCAGAAAAGTTTGAAGTGAATCTCTTTCCCAGCCAAGAGTTAACCTATAACACTTGGAAGGCATCACCAATGCTTTTACAGCAGCAAGCTAAAAAGGAGTCCTGACTGCCCAAGCTCTCAGAGTAATCATATGAATTACTATTAAGAGGTTTATTAGGTAATGCCATCTTGTATGTGGGTATTCTTCTTCCCCATACTTGTTCCCAGTCCAGTCAGGTGACTGCTGTGCTTCGTTTCCTTTCAGGACATACAGTAAGTCCCCAGATAACTAAAATAATATGCCACTAACACAAACTTAAGTATCCTGGCTACCTGTAATGACAGACAAAAAGATAAGGTGGCTTTAGCTATTGTAGAGCCTGAAACAATAGTATCTTCCATGATTATTAATGTGAAGCTGCATGTTAGCTGTGATCAGCCAGTTGGCATAAGCCTCAGGTTCAGGATTTAACTTCTAAGGAGTCTGTGGTGCCAGAGCAGATACATTCAAAAGAGTTCTTTGAAAATTTGGTCTGTGAAGAGACCTTGTGACTAACTGCAACATCATCAAGTCTTTCAGACCAGCCAGTTCAGATGCTCTTACAGCACACTACTAACACTCTGACATGCACCAACATGCAATGCAACAGGAGTGGTGTAACAAAGTCTGTTTGGGCATACCATAAGAGACACTATCACCTAGCTGGCATGCTCGAGCTCCATGTACCCACCTATGGAAGTACACTTAACTTCACCACTATACATGCTGAAGGCATTGTCCCTTGGGAAACCCAGTAGCCTGCGCTTTACCTCTGCTCCAGCCACACAGCCTACATAGCCTTTTTTCTCCATAGCTTTTGCTTAATTGCCATGCCTTGTACAGAACATGGACAGCAGTGAGGGAGCCCATGTGACCTCTGCTCCAATCTGGCATAAAGATATGCAGCAACACAGGCATTGTAACAGGCCAAGCTGGGTACCAAAACTGAGGTTTACCTTTCCCCAGGTAGCGTGTCTTGTCATTGTCACGAAGCTCCAGAGCTTCATAGATTCCGGTTGAGGCACCGCTGGGAACAGCAGCTCTGAACAGACCTGTTTGCAACAGGGAAAAGAACTGTCTTAGCATGTTCAAACCCACAAAATACCCTCCACCCATACACCATCCCAACCTACCAACCACATACTGCCACCCCTGAAGATGGGAGGGGTACTATCTAAACAGCATCTCTGTTCACTTAACATCCATCCCAAGAGCGCTCTCCTTTACAGCATCACCAATTCAACAGCGTCTCCCTCCCTGATGAAAAGCAAGTTGACTCATTCTCCACCATGCATTTCAAGTGTGTTTAAGTTAGGAAAGTCACCCATTCCCCTTCCAGAAACACAGTTTTATTACTGAATCCTCTTTTGAGCTCAGTCTGGCAAGCAAGCTCTTAAACTCTTCTAAGATATGGCATAAAAGGGACAATTATCAGGCCTATATTGTTAATATGACTTCTGAGCTCTTCCAGCAACAGCACAGCCACCCAGACAGCCCATCTCTCTAGCCAAGGATACTGAACTTTAAGCAAATCAGTCCACTGGAGTCTGTTCTGCCTGTGGTTCAAGATGCCAGCTTCGGCCTCCAGTCTTTCCCTTATCCCACTACAGCCAAAAGCTTAGTAGGGGCAATCTCATTAAATGACTGCATTAATCTTTTGAGGCAGAAAGATCAGCTATTTAGTTCGTGTATTAGAGCTATTGTGTTTGCTCATTCCACCAAATCACACTGGTATGTGTTTGCACAATGCCTTTGTCAGATCCTATCGGATGTGGGATGAACAACTAGCAAACCAAGGGAAAGTCCTGCAATAATTAAAAATATAGCATGTTAGATGTGAAAACCCAATTAGACAAGTTGTTTAGTCATGCCTGAGCACTCACACAGAGAAGAAACCATTACCCAAGATTCACTCTGCAGCAGAGAAGTGTTTCAGTACACAAAGTGACTGCTAGACAAATCAAGAATTAAATTTCAAGTGCAGGCAGAGTTTAGGGAGCACTGAAAACTAAGACCAGGCCATTAGCAGCTGCTTAAGGACAGGAACAAAGGCCTTTTAACGCCAAGCCTGCAAGTGCTATCCCAGTTTTTGCTCAGGACAAGGGGAGAAAGGCAGGTTTGGATTAACACTTGCACAGTTTAGGCTGTAAGAAGTGGCACAGTAAGAAAAACTTCGCTGTCCAGGTGAGTATCTTGAGTTGAGGAAACTCATCCCAGCAGTGAGGTACAGGTTTTTCCTGCAAGTTCCATTGCAAGCTCAGCAACAAGTTGTGTGTATGGAAGAAAAAGGAAGCACAATTCCACTGTTTTAACAGGACAGCTTGTATACTTTTGCCTGCCTCTTCAGTTCTGTCAGATAAACAAACAGAAGAAACAAACATCTACCTTTGTTACAAACAACTACCTTTGAGTTAAGGACTCACCTTTGTTGGTATAGAGGTCTACCTCAACAGTGGGATTCCCACGAGAGTCAAAGATTTCACGGGCATGGATCTTGAGAATGGACATCTTTAATACCTGAAAAGAAGAATTTAGCATTAATTACAGAATGGTTTGGGTTGGAAGGGACCTTCAAAGATCATCTAGTTCAGATACCCTGCCACAGGGAGGGGGTTGAACATCTTTCACTAGGTTAAGTTGCTCTAAGTACCATCCCACCTGATTCAACACTTCCAACAATGGGGCATTCACAACTTCTCTGGGCAACCTCTTCAAGTGTTTCATCACCCTCATCATAAAAAATTTCTTCCTTATATCCATACTAAATCCAGATACCATGCAACCCAAGGTCTGGACAACTATTCCAGTTCTTAGGAAGGCTGTCTGGGGGGAGACATCAGCATAGGTAAGCTGTATTGCTTCTGCTTCGCACAGCCAAGTTGCAGTTGCAGTAGGTGGACACCATTTTCTCTCAGCAGGTAACCATCTTCCTATAGTTCTTAAAAAAAGAATCCACTAATAAAGTGGTAATTCTTTCGAAAGATGCAATCTTCTAATTCCCTGCAGACATCAAGCTCTGGGAGGCTGGCACAACCACCAGCTGAGCTGGGGTGACAGGTTGCAGCCTAGCCTGAGCAGAGCAGGCAGCAACCAGATCACCAGCACGCCCTTCCCACCAGAACTGCCATGCAGCCTGCTCATGCTGCTCCCTACTCCCAGGAGGCTGGTTCTGTGTTGTTTCTGGCAGCTTGAACTGGCCACAGGTACAGAGAGCACCACACAGCTCTCCCTCATGAGACCTGCTGCCTGGTCCCTTTCCCACACAGCCCAAGTGTACCAGTGACACAGAAACCCCCTCAAACACCCTCTCCAGGGACCTCAAGCCTTGAACTCCTCTCAGCATGCAGCAATGGCCACTGCTAGCATCAGCTCAACACCATTTACACCCTGTAGTAGCACCTGCAGTCATGAGAACAGTTCAAAACCATCACTTTACACTATTTCAACTGGGAAAACTTATTATACTTGGTGAGAGTTCAGAATAATATGTTGAGGAGGCAGAAATCTTAAATTAGGTGGGAAGAAAGGTCTAAAACCAGAAGCCGTGTTTCAAAAGAGAGCTAAAGGAATGTCACCTTACCATGTAAGAGCAGCCAAGCAATCCCAATACAGGAAATCTCTGCTACCAGATAGAATTCTTTTTGATAAAAGGCTAAAGTGCAACAGTGCTTAGTATGCACAGCAGCTGTTCAGAACCAAGCGTAACCTATCCCAAAATAGAAACAGACAGCAAGAGCTCTAATTAAGAACTTGCATTAATAGCTACACCCTATCTGGGGTATTTACAGGAATAGCTTTTCCTCTCGAAAGGACTGTTGTGATTTTTCTTCTTTTGAAGAACTTTTTCACCCCCTTCTCGTATATTTATACACTTCTCCTTAAAGAAAAAAGGCAAGAAGGAACTCCTTATACCAGCTCAGCTACATTTTAAAAACCAAGTCATACAAACGCCTGCAAGCCACTGACTGGCACCAAATCCAGCTCATCTGCAGAGAAGAAAGCTCAGACTCAGAGGCAGAACTATCTGGAAGCTGGCTCCTTGGCAAGCCAGTGTGGGTGGTAACCCTGTTTCCAGAAATGGTCATGAGTCCCTCTGCAGTTAGAGCAAAGTTAAGAAAACAGGACCTTAGAAATACTGCTGCTTGTACTGAGAGTGTATGGCAGGGTTAACTTCATACACTCATTCTCCCTCCACTGAAAAATTCTACCCACCCCATGTTAAAAACAAGTCACCATTTGGTTTGTCCCCGTGGCTTTAAAGTGCCCTTTCCAGTCGTCCTGCCTCTAAGCAGCATGTTGTAGAAGGCAGATTTTTAGAGACTGCCTGCTTCACAGCAAAGCCCACACACTGACAGACGATACGACTAATCTAAGCAGCAACACGACTTAGTTAAAGCTGGCCTTCGTGCTGCCACGATGAAACTCGAATCAGTAAATATCAAGCTAGAAATAAATCCCTGCACCTCTCCAGTTATCAGTCCCATGCATGCTAACGCTCATCTCTCTGCACATGCACTGAGCAGTGGCTAATAAGAATCCCCATTTATCTGAAAAGGGCTTTTGGAGCTGATTGGGCTGGCACTTGCTGCACCTTACTTTCATTTTCAGAACCACAGCTTTGCAACAAAACATCAGGTGTCTGATTCTTTAACCAGCCAGTTCACAGTAAGTCTTAGAGCAATGCAAGAACTGTCTGTGACCTTCACAAAGGTGGCACTTCAGGAATACACCCTGTAAGAGCTTCCACTGGTAATGTCTGCCAGGTCCGACATTACTCAAGCACCCTTGACAAGTGACCTCTCCAGCAGTCCCTTCCCTTTTCTTTAGGAGGAGGCATTTCACAGCACTGCACTGTTTCAGAAATACCTCACACCTTTTTCTTCCTTTCCCTTTGGCTCCTCTTGCCAACCCCCTCACTTACGTGTTCAAGAGACAGCTTTCCCCCGAGCTATTCCTGGGTAAAAATCTGATGCTGTTTAGCTCATCAGAAGCTGAGTGTTACATATTCTGCCTCAACCAATTCAGTCATATCTAGAAAGTAAGGGTCAGCACAGGTCTAAGCTGTGGAAATGCTAACAAAATGCAAGCACTTCAGACCTTTGTACTCAGCAATGGAGCTAGCCAAACATGCAAATACCAGTGATATTTAATGCGCACATTGCCTTAAACCGTGTTTTGCACTGTATCTGCTGGCAAGGTCAGCCTCTCCTTTCAGGGAGGAACTACACACACACTAGCTTTCCTGGCCTCCCCAGGAGTATGCACTGTTATCTACTTCAAGGCCAAGCTACAGCCCACTGCCAATTCCAAGTATGAGCCTCACTGTCAACTGAAGCCCAGACCTTGGCAGGAGGATTGGAATAGATGATCTCCAGTGGTCCCTTCCAACCCTAACGATTCTGTGAAATAACCACTTACTCCATATCAGATCTTGTGTTCTCTACAGGGAATACAGTATTCTAACACCAGTGCAGACTACTTCAACTTAAAAGTATTTGGACAAGTGTGGACCAACAAGGCCACCTTCCAACCCTATTCCTTTTCATTCCACATGGTATTAATTCACCTCCATGCTCTGCAACATGATGCAGTGTATTTTAAGTAATGCCTGGCAGGGAGTAAGGCACAGACACGTTGAACTACTTTCTTGTTATTTAAGAAGATGGAGGCCTGAAACTGCATTGCCTCGGTGTGTGGGTTTGGATGACAAACTTCACTACTTCCTGGCAAGCTGAGAAAGTCACAACCCTGCCCTGTGACTCAGCAGGCAAGTAACGGAACTGGAGAAAGACCAAGAGCCTCTCCGGTAGCCCTTCACGAGGCAGGCTGGTGAGGAGGCTTTTTCCACACCATAACATCCGGAGATCCACATCAAGCTGCCACGTGCTACTCCCCACAAGTGCTACCCTGAGATAACCAGCACTTAATCAATCCCATTGGGAGGCCTAAGACACACAGATTTCACCGAACACTTTGGGCTGGAAGGGACCTTACAAACACCATCCAGTTCCAACTGCTCTACCACAGGCAGGGACACCTTCCACTAGACCAGGTTGCTTCAAGCCCCATCCAACCTGCTTTGAACACTTCCAGGGATGGGGAATCCATCTGAGTGCTGACATCAAACGTTAAAATATTTGAGATGCGAAGCAGAAGGACATCCACTGCAACTAAAGAGGGGAAAGTCCAAATCACGACACACAATCCGAAAGCAACTGTTAATGATTAAGAGAGAGAAGTTAAACCCTGCTTTTTAGAGGAAGCCTCGATCCACCATATACCCCAAAAGGTTTTAACCCTCTGCCCACGCTGACGGGGCTTAGGCCGGCGCAGGCCTCCCCCCAGCGATGCGG
>NW_009926645.1:0-12079 GCF_000696875.1 Nestor notabilis
GGCTGGGCTTAAACCACGACACCTACCTTTTTTATTTTTATAATAACTTAGAATATTTTGTTTAGTCCTTAGTAGCATAAAATAAAAATAAAAAAAAGTCCTGTCAATCATGTAGTTCTCTGACATTTAGCTGCACCTGATAAATTGTGGGTCCAGTGCAGTGTGAAGCAAAACTGATTAACTCCAATACAGCCAGGATTTTAACAAATATGTCTAAATTCTAGCAAAGCTGTTGGTTTCAGTGGAGTGAAATTGAAGCACATGGTAAATATCTCACTGAAAAGGGCTGAGAGTAAATGTGCTTGTGGGTTGCTGAAGTTTTTGTACCTACTGTCATAATGAAGAATATTTATTAAAATAGGAAACATCTCCATTGCACACTGATACTTTAAGTTATTATTCAGCATAATTTTAAAATTTAATTTCATTTTCAGTGGCCACAAATTATTCACTGCAAAATGTCTCATTGCTACCTATAAGTCAGAATCTCAGAGTAGATTGGAACTACATATTTAAGATCACAAAATTTGACCTATTGCTTCTCAATAGTGAGCAGATAGTCACTCCCAGACCTACACACAAAGTAATAAAAATAGAGGGGATTGGTTTTCACAGATAATTAGCAACCATTCTAACATGTTTCACAACTCAAATGGTGTACATTATCCCTGTCCAGCTGATGATGAAATAGCTACATTTAGAGGTAGAGGCTCAGACTTCGTGTTGTGGACATAGCTTGTTCACTCCTAGCCAAAATAGCATCTGTTTTGGCATGGGTTTACACCAACTGGCAGTGTATTTGCGGTACTGGAGGAGGCTTGCATTCACTTGTGCAGAGCCTCAAGGAAGAGACCGTCTGTACTTATAGGAAATATCCTTATTTTTGTTATTAGTATTTTTTCATATTGGTAGATAAATCCAATTTTATTATTTTTTTCTTCTGAGTATTTCCCTGGTTTTGATGAGGACTGAAGATTCAGTATCATTTGCAAATCAGGATGCACTCTGTGGTGTACTAGACATGGGAAAGGCAGTAGAGAGCCATTCAAATTAGGATAGATAGAATTAAATATTCTCTTGATCACTGAATATCAAGACACACTCTAAATAATCAACGTTCTTTTCATTGTTAGATTATTCTCTCCCGGTACTGACTGTGGGCCAAGGTTCAAGACAGACAAACTGTTCATTACAGAGGAGAGTTTGCTTTTGTAATGGTTAATGAGGTAATTGTTTTGTGTGTGTAATGCAGTCTTGTAATATCAGTGCCAGGCATGGTGGATTTGGTGCTTGTTATTTTCATTAAAAATGAACGTTTATTCTGAAGAAGTGGGCAGTCGTTAAAAATTAAGGAAAATGGAGCACTGAATGGGATTGTTATTTGCCACTTTTGGTATTTAATGGGATTGATATGCATATTTCATTTTGGGACATAATATATTGTCCTCTGATTGCATTGGAGAGTTAGTATACATTAGTAGACGGTATCACCATCCTGAGTGAAACCTATTATAAGATCTGGGTAAAGCTAATTTGATAGTACGTACATTTATTTCACCATTCAAGTGCCTGTGAATACTAATTTTTCACAAAATTATCTGCGTGTTTTTTCAGTAGCAAATAATCTGACTTTAGACTATCCTTGCTCTCACTTAGGGTTTAGATATTACATTGCATAATCTCGTGCTCTGTATCCTCTGGTTTTTTTGTCATTTCTTCAAAATGAATTTTACTGTAGCCTGTACTGGATTTACCACAATTTCCACATACTACAGAAATTAGCTGGAGAGAGGTAAATAATAAACAGCAGCATTACAAAGGTAAACCTGGTAATCCTACGCCATGACCTCGTTTGCCTTTGACATGCTCTGCTGGGAATGCCACATTCTCTGAAGCGGCATTACACAGCTTGTTAAGGACAGCCCTGAGGTCACATCGATGCTGCACTTGCGATCTTTTCACTGCAAGCCCACGGCTTGAGCATGGTGGTAGGCACTGAGCCATCAGCTCTGTTTGAATCAGCTTGCTGAGACACCTTCGTATCGACCTAAAGGGGTGAGCAAACTACAGCCCGATGGCTGCTGCAGAGACTGGTTTTACTGTGGTATGTACATAGGCATTGAATTTTAATTTTGTCACTTGTTTGGCTTGTCTGTGAAATGCAAGTCACCAAAAGCACTACAGAAATAGGAAAGATGATGAGCACTAGGGAGTGTTTGAAAGGCACAAGAAGTTCACATTTCTATGGTAGGTTGAAATACCCAGTCCTATTTGAGAATTGTAATTATATAGGAATAGAGAAGCATATAAATATTCCTTTCTTGACATCACTGTATCTTATCCAAAGTGCAGCCTTGCCAGTTCAGTCATCTGTGTGAAATCCAGCCTGGGCCACAATGCCCACTCCAAAGCAGAGCTGTCTGCATCCTGTCTGGCATGTCCTCCTGACAGAGAGGTGCTGCTGTACTGAAATACCTTATTATTTCTCTGGGGAAGAGACTGGGATAGGATGTGTGACTGAGACTGGTAGTCTGTTCCCTAGTTTTCCCAACAGCCAAGGAACATGTAGATTATTTGGGCACTAGCTGGCTAAATCCATTGCCAAGCTGGTCTTCCATGCAATGCAAGAGAGCAATCAAAGCTTACTTTTTTTATTCCTAACAAAAAATATTTCCATGTAGTTGGGAAAGCTCAATGCTGTGTGAGGAACTTAGGAAAAGGTGGAATGTTATGGGCTGGCAAAATTACATCGACAATGTAATGTGTCACCATCACTATGCTATGTGGGTTGAGAAAACCAATTTTAGCACCTTAAGTACAGTACATTTTCTGATTTGAAGTCCATATATATATATGTTTTGGTTTGGGGTTTTTCTGGTAATTTTTTTTTTTTTTTTTTTTTTTTTTTTTTTTACAGAGAGTACAGCTAAATAAAAGTGTAGGTACCAAAAAGTATCCAGAAATAATAACCTGGTGGATCTCACTACAGTTGTGTGGCACATAACAGTGATGTAGGCCTATTAGGAAGGCTCTCTGTCTGCAGCTAATACTGCCTCTTTGTCTTACCTTTATTTTGGTACTGATTTACTGTTAATTGCATTTCAAGCAAATTGGAATAGACTAATAGACTCAAGTCTATTACCCTAGCTTTTAACACCATGAAATCATGTTTAGTGCTTTGCTCTAGGGGGGAAATGAATATCCCTAACATTTTCCTCCTGGTAATGATAGAAATAGAGATGGAGATTTCTGATTAAAAAAAGTGGAATGGGGAAAGTGTGAGAATGAATGGCAGAAATAGTCAAATCTTGTGCTTTAGTCCATCAGCCAATTGCTGTTTGGTTAGATAATGCCCTCCCATTTATGCTAGTACACATTTAGATCTTTACATTTTCATTTATTTTTATTCATTTGCTTTGTAATTTTTTGTCCAGTTTTGTTCTAAAAATGAAGTAGAATTTTATTACTTCTGATAGGAGATTAATTATGGCAGAAGTCTTATTTTCTTTCAACTTTTTGTAATTGTTAGCTTCTTATATGATGGAAGTTAACATCTTGCTGTCCCATGGTGTACTGACCATTTCAGAAAGCTGTAGCTCATCTGTAGCTGTGTTATTCTGAGTGTGCTCTTGAATCAGAGAATGAGACAAACCCTGCTGGGTCAGCCTGGATTTGGGAAGGCTGAGTGAGCAGATCTATGTAAAAGTATTATGATCATTCCCAAACGTAGTCCCAGGGGACTTTGCCATCCAGGAAGACTAGAGAAGAATAGCTTTCCTCCATCCAACAAGATTGGAGAAGAAATAGCTCCAGCAAGCTATTACTGCTACCTGCCATGGATGGCAGGACCGAAGACTTCAAGGGGTTGCAATTTAAGTTACCTGTTAAAAAATTGGTACACTTGCAGGAAAAACTTGTTAAAATTTAGACGTTTCCAGCTTTGTGTTGTCACAGAAGTAAGCAGAAGTAGAATGTATCTTTCAAAGACTGGAGTGTGAGATTAAGTTTTGCTGTTGAAAACTAAGCTGACGGTGTACCTGGATTCCACAGCACGTCTGGGTAGAGCGCCGGTACAGTCACTAGAACATTATTCAGCTACATTCTCTGTGATTACATGTGTTTCAATCTATCTAGCTATACCTTGTCTTTGTGAAGTAGTTCAGCAACTTCTCTTGCATTTACATCTTTCCAGAATGTTCAGAAGTGACTTGCTCAGGCAGCAGACAGTCAGGTTCTTCCAGCTGAGCTCATGACAGACATTATTCATAGAATCATAGAATCATAGAATAGTTAGGGTTGGAAAGGACCTTAAGATCATCTAGTTCCAACCCCCCTGCCATGAGCAGGGACACCACACACTCAACTATGTCGCCCAAGGCTCTGTCCAACCTGGCCTTGAACACCTCCAGGGTTGGAGCATTCACAACTTCCTTGGGCAACCTATTCCACTTCATTTTTTACTTCATTATTACCTGAGGCTGGTCACTGTCCACCTTATTGCCTCCAGTACCTCTGCAGTGAATATTTATTCATCTGCTTCAGTTCAGACTCAGTAAGGCTTCATTTAACTGTGATATATATTTCACTATTGTATTTTTTTCTTTAAGTCAATCTCCCAGTGGATTTGTTAATATTCAAGAGCTATCTATTTCCTCTGTCTCATCTGAAATGCTGGCATGTGGGTATCAGCAGTTTTATTAATGAGGCATGATCCTGTGCAATTGCATGATAGGGAAGAAATCTGCAATTTTACAAATGAATATTGGCTGTTGAGAAGAGTTGAAGATTTTCATACACTGATAAACTAAAGTAACAGGAACCACTGAAAACTGGCGTAAGTTGAGCATGTCTTGCTATGATAACCACGGCAAGATTAGGGAAAATGTTGATTGTGGATGAAGACTTGAATTTTCAAGACCAATTCAGTGTGCCTGGTCACTTTATTCTGGAGTTGAAGAAGGTAGGAGGATAGTTTTTTTGCAAATGCCTGCACTCCCAGTTTGTGCTACTTACCCCTTTCTGCACAAATACACAACATGCAATAAACATAATTAAAATAAATAAAATTCAGATTGTTTTTGATTAGGCTGATTAATTCATCAATATCAGCATAACAGTCAAGATTTAGTGTTTTGGGTTCTATCTTCTTGTTCATATAGCTCTATTTAATAATTAAAAAGTCTACCTTCTCAGCAGAGCTAATTTGCTTGTGTCCAGTGGGATGCTACTGTGACTGTGCTGCTTCCATTTCTGTAGTTACAGTTGTGCTGTAAGATCTCCACCTGGTTTTTGGTTAGTTTGTGTTGGGCACAGAACAGAAAGGGAAGTAGAAGACCTGTAAAGTCAGAAAATACAGGAATTACCTGTGTACCACTTTGCAAGTAATTTTGATTAGGGAATCTTCTATATAATGAAATATTGTCTGAAAGAGTCACAGTTTACATTATAAAACTAATGCAAAATAAATGTTTTCTTGAAAGTACTGCTAACGAGAGCCTAAACTTTTAGAAAAAAAAAAAATCAGTGGAAATTGTGCTCAGCTGACACGTGACTTATCTGGCATATTGAAATTTGATCTGTATCTGTAATGTCTTTGTAAATGACTATTTTATTTAATTAGCAAACACTTAATTAGACAAAGAGTTGTCTAACACCTCCTGTTCATTAAATCAGAAGTCATTCTCTATTTTAATTAGCATGACATTTTCTATAATCAATTTAATGAAATGCCATCTGCAGTTCTAATAATACCGTGTACATCAGGGGCTGATTGACATATGCATTGACAGCAAGCTATCAACCTTCTCTTATGTTTGTAGTTTTTAAAAGTAAAATATAAGGAAAAGGAGGATGCTTACTAATGCTGCTGTTTGTGCTGCAAAGCAGAATTTTATTTAAATAAACAAAAACTTAGTAAATATTTTCAATGGGAAAAAAAGCATTTACAATCTTCAGGTTAACACTGTCAGTTTTTGAGAAAACTGCCCTGAAGGCTCCTTATTCTAGATACCGTGGAGAAGATTTTCAGCATTGCTTGGGTGGCTCTCCTCTTTCCTTCCCTTTTTGGGTGCTGTTTATGCTCTCAAAACAGTTAGATTGCCTTAATATCTGATGGATTCTATGCACAAAACTGCCTGAGTACTGTTGCTGCTGTATCCCCAGAAAGATCCTTGGGCTCTTCCCTTCAAAATGAGACCCAGGGCTCATGAGCTGGGCCTACTTTGGCCAAGCAGAAGGCAGGCTTTGCTAGAGGGATGGGGAATCTATCTGCTCCTCTTGCTGGATAAGGAAAAGCCCCAGATTTGGGTCCCTGTTCTCTATTCTTGTGACACCAGGGAAAACAAAGTGAAACTGAAAGAGATGAGATTTAGATTAGATATTAGGAAGAAGTTCTTTACTGTGAGGGTAAGTGAGACACTGGAACAGGTTGAACAGAGAAGCTGTGGCTGCCCCACCCCTGGAAGTGTTCCAAGGCCAGGTTGGATGGGGCTTTGAGCAACCTGGTTTAGTGGAAGGTGTCTCTGCCCATGGCGAGGGGGATTGGAACTAGACCTCTTTAAGGTCTTTTCCAACCCAAACCATTCTATGAATCTGTGACCCTATGAAAGTGGACAAAAGCCCACCAGGTGTTTGTAATGCTCATTGTTTGTAAGTGAGCAGAGGTTAGGATGTGAATACTTAAAGAATGTCAGTGCTTAGAACTTCTGGGCTCCTTCAGGCAACTAGCTTAGGCTAAGATTTATAGTGCTATGAATATATTGACAAGCAATTAGCTGTCTGTGCTCTGTGTGCCTTCTTTATAAATCATTTTTTTCTTCAAACTACTCAATATCAGTATTAGTAAATTCTAAAACGCTATTGAGCCAGGTCCCAGCAAGTTGAACTTAGCATGTTTTCATTGAAATTGATGGACCCACACAAGTTTAGTACACGAGTTACCATGAAATAAACCTTACTATAAAAAATAATTCAAATCTAGCAAATATTCTACCAAAGTACTTTTGTTGAGCAAATAAAAATTACATTACAGTACTGTGAATTTAGTAGGAATTATTTTTTTTCCTCCCAGACGTGTACTACTGATTCTGTTAGTTCTTGTCACTATTGACATCTACAGAGATTATTCAAGTTCATCTTAGTGAACATGGCAATGTAGATTTACAAGCTAGGCAGCTTTTTATAGTAAATTTGGATTGCTGTGATGACTATTAAAGGCTAGAGGAAAACCACAAAGTGTATTCAAACCTTAACATTAACCGCTTAAAAACTCTGCAAATAGACTAGAAACACGACTCTAGCATGGCTAAGGTGAAGCATACACAGAATATTGGATGCTCATATTCAGGAACCTCCTTATTCCAGTGGTCTTGGTGAGCCTAACCAGCCTCTTTAAGTTTTCATAAATTCTGAAATAGTCCATGCAGTGCAGGGTTCCTGCTTTTATGCTTTATCACCAAATGCCATTTGTTCCTGAATGTCGTGGGTTCAGCTACAGCAGTCATTTTTTCTCCTTCTTAGTAGCTGGTGCAGTGCTGTGGTTTTGACTTTCAGCCTGGGAACAACGCTGGTAACACTGATGTTTTTAGTTGTTGCTCAGTTAATGTTTACTCTGACCAAGGACTTTCTCAGTCTCCTGCTCTGCCAGGGAGGAGGGGAAGCCAGGAGGAAGCAGAGACAGGACACCTGACCCAAACTGGCCAAAGGGGTATTCCATACCACAGCACATCATGCCCAGTTTATAAACTGGAGGGAGTTACCTGGAAGGCCCAGATCACTGCTCGGGTTGGGCTGGGTATCGGTCGGCGGGTGGTGAGCGGTTGTGTCCTTTTCCGTTGTTATTCCTCTTACCATTATTATTGGTAGCAGTAGTGGTTTGTATTATACCTTAGTTACTGGAGTGCTGTTATCTCAACCCGTGGGAGTTACACTCTTCCAATTCTCCTCCCCATCCCTCCGGGAGCGGCGGGGGGGAAAAGAGCGGGGGAGTGAGTGAGCGGCTGCGTGGTTCTGAGTTACCGGCTGGGCTTGAACCATGACACTGAAGATGTTGGATCTTTCGAAGTCTGACACCCTTGACCTTTAAGAGTTGCCTGAGCATGCCTTATATCTCTGTTGGTCTGTGATCTCTTGTATAATATGTCCCAGATGTAGAGACCTATAGAAATGGAAAAAAACATTTCACATCACCTTTGTTCATTCATACGTAGGACATGGCTAGCTTTCTCTTGACTTGTATGGCTGAAATAGTCAAGAAGTGTGTCAACATTTTAAGGCACACAGGGAGTCTCTTGGAAAGACTCCATGGTAGAAAAAAAAAAAAATTATGTGATAAGTAGCCTGGAGCTTTTGTGTCCTGTACAGATCTGAATATGCGGATACCACCAATAAAAGAAGAAAACTTCCAAGTACTAAAAAATTGGATCAGTATTGAGGTGAAAATGAATATGGCACTGGACTAAAAATCAAGAGATTTTTGTTCTGCAACATGCTATTGATGGGCTGTGTGATCTTTGGCAAATCACTTCAGCTCTTTGAGTATCTTCTTTCTCTAGTGTCTTTTGTATTGTCTTTTCTAATTCTTTTTGGAGCAGGAAACTGATGATATGTAATAAAGTTTCTAACAGGACAGGCTTGTGCATCTGTAAACAAGGAAAAGGTTGGTTTCTGAGGAAATACCTACTTAATATTAATTGTAATCTTGTGAAGTAAGGTGCAATGGCTCTCTGTAAGAAAATCTTGTTTTTCAAATTGGTGAAAGAACAATCAATGTTTATTTGAGGAACACTAGTGAAAGAGAGTAAAGAACAGCTCAGCGGACTAATTGCAGAACTGTTGCTTGAAATAATTATGGGATTTATTTGGCAAAACAGTTGCTAAATCTCAATACACTTCTCAAAGCATTGCTTACAGATAGAGTAATTTTAATTAAAGATAATAGAGGCTACCTCTAAACAATAGTAAGTTTTTAAGTGTTTGGAATGTGGAAGTTTAGTCACAATTTAGATTTTCTTTAAAGTATACTGTAACTTGCCCTTTCAATCCAGTCTCTGTAGTTTAAATTACAGGACGAGTGGCTTAATTTCAGTGGCATGTGAAATCAGAGTATGTATTCATCAAATAAACCACCACCATTCAGTGTCCTGATTTCAGAAAGCTAGATCGTTAAAGGCCATGTAGACTCTGGGTCAAATTCTTCCACTAACACAATCTAGGTCTTGGTTTTCAGGGTGGTGGTTAGTCTACTTTTTTCCCAAGTAATACATATTTCCATTAAAATTTGAAAGGCATGGGTTTTTTTCCAATAATGTGAACATTTATGTGAATCAAGTTGGAACAGTGAGTGCTGAAAATGAATTCTATAGCATTTAGGATGTGGCAGGGTATTGTCAATTCAGTAAATGAGGGTAAATTCAATAAATAAGGGTAAAGAAATTATTGCAGAATTGATGGGAGTGAAGCTGCTTGTCAAGTAAAAAAAGTTTTGCATTGATTTTTCTGCATTTTGTGATAGTTTGCCTGTACTTTGACATTCCCTGGAAGAATAGATCTTAGGCCAGACAGAGTATAGAGCTGCATCTCCTGCCAACAACAAATACCCTGATCTTGAGCAGAACCTTTACCAGATTTGAACCTAAACCAGGAACAATAGCCTTGGTAAAACTATTTATATGAAATACTGCTTTCACTTTAAAAACATCTGAGATTATGATGATACCGTATTTGCATAATATTTGCATCACTGAGGGCTATGTTTATAGTACTGATATATGTCCAAACTATTATTTAAATTGTATGGATCAATCATTTCAGCAGAAAATGTGTTCCATGTTCTTTGCCTAGGGATAGAGCACATAATGAAAAGATTTACTTTTGAAAACATACAATGGCATAAGAATTTGGACATTTAGCCTCACAATGATAAAATAAATTGTTGGTTCTGCAGTTAGTGTAAATCTGTAAGAAGAGTAATATGTTGCTGGCTCAGGTGAAATTACTATTCTGCAATAATTAGAGAAAAATCTTGGTTTTAGAGTTTGCTTTCATTTAATATTTTATTTAACCTTGTGTTCTTTGTGAAAGCCAAATAAATTGCAGAGAACCTGTTCTACAGCAGGTTTAGTCTACAGAGCTGTATGTCCACTAGGCAGCCTCTCTCACAATCAGCTTTAGAAATAAGCTCAGAATCAGAGGTGGAATAAATTCTTCCCAAAGAGAGTTACCTATAATAAGAGCTGAGCCTACCATACCTTTTTCTGTATATTATCAGAGTGACTGATGAATCACCAAGTATATTATCTTATACAGACAAACATCAAGGTTGTCTTCGAAAGACCTAATGAGTTTAAACTCAGTGCTGCAGTTCTGGTGGAAAACCTTCCATATGCAATGCAGAGAACAGGAAAAATCTTCATGACAGTCATTGTTGAAACCCCTGCACAAATCGAGCAAATCAATTTGGTAAGCCAAACCAGAACCATCTCAGCAGGTGAACACCTGCTGCAGGTTTAGGCAAGGCAGAGGAGAAAGAGTGGTAATCCATTTTGTCTGCCTGGGAAAAATTTCCCTTCTGAGATTCATGGGATTTGCATGATGTGACTTAGAGCATCATATCAGCCCTCCACCCATGCAAATTCTCTGAATGGGGCTGCGGCACTAACCAACTCCAGTATTCCATCTGCAGCCGAGATCAATGTTTGATAGCATGTAGGAAAGTGGAGTAGAACACACAAACAGGAGACAAATTATGCATCAGAAATAAAAATAAATATCCCTTGATCCCACAGGCTGTCAGCTAAAAAAATCCCAAGGTTTGAGTTTTTTATTAAAATCGTCTTAGCACATAGCTACAAACATGAATTATATTGTTCAGACAATCCTGTTGTCCTGTATTTCCAGATTTGTTGCAGAAAGGGATGGGAAAAATCCACAGGGAATTAGATCCACAGATTCCAGGCCAGAAGAGATTGCAACAGCCATCCAGTCTCTACCCTTTATGCTTTTTACCCAACTTAAGGCTAAACTCTTTCTTGAAATACAGATCTAAAGCATATCTTTAAGAAAAAATGGCCCAGGGCTGCAGATTTGATCATCTCCTTTGCTGAGCTCTTCCACACATCTGCGCATCCATAACTGTTGTCAACTTTTCCCTAGAGAGAGAGATATATATATATGACTTAGATGTCTTTGAACTTCCTCTCTGTTAACCTGAATAATTTTAGCCATTTCAGCCTTGCATTTATATGTTTGTTTTCTGATCCATATTTACAGTGTCAATTTTTTAGCATTCCTCTTTATACATTTCCCATTCCTGCAGTGTGCGTTCCAGGAACTGGACATTTTACAAGTGTCAGTCTCACCAGTGGTGTGAGCAGAGACAAGATCACCCTAGGACATTTACTTGTGATCCACTTACGCTGAAGAATTGTATCAACTCTTTTTGCCATGCTATTGCATTGAGAACAAGTACAGCATTTATCTGTATAAGCCCATAAGCTTTTTTTTTCATAACTGCTCTTCAATTCCAGTCTCCCATATACAACAGTGACGTTTAACCAGGTGAGACAGATCTTTTGGGAGGACTACCTTATCTTCCTCTTTATTTTTCTTAGTGGTACTATTTTTAATCCTCCTAATGTTTTCCCCTGTTAATTTGGTTTAATGTAAGCTTTCAAATCACAATGTCATAAATCAAATGCCACAAAGAAAACCCAATACACAGTCTCAGCATAGTTGCCTCTATCAAACATAACCCTGTCAAACTTTCTTTAACAAGACCTGTGTTCTGTAAAATGCTATCAGGTATTAATTGTATTGCTGGCCAGTATTTTGTAGGAAGAATCCTGGATTTATTGTACCACTATTTTATTTGAGACTGATGTCAGGGTAACTTATATACAGATGTTTGGTTGTCTGTCCTCACCTTTCAGTAACAGAGAATAAATTTATCAGTCATCCAGTGTGCTGGAGTTTCCAAAGTTTTCAGAAATTTGAGAACTATTTCAAATGGGAAAATTTCAATTAGTTGTTTTAAAAAACTGTTTTGTGTACATCATAGAATCATAGATAGAATCATAGAATA
>NW_009926646.1:0-22384 GCF_000696875.1 Nestor notabilis
CGCTTCTTTTCATGCAGCCCAGGATATGATTGGCTTTTTGGGCTGCGAGCGTACACTGAAGCTGGCTCATGTTGAGCTTCTCATCAACCACCACCCCCAAGTCCTTCTCCTCAGGGCTGCTCTGAATCTCTTCTCTGCCCAGCCTGTAGCTGTGCCTGGGATTGCCCTGATCCGGGTGTAGGACCTTGCACTTGGCTTGGTTAAACTTCATGAGGTTGGCATCAGCCCACCTCTCAAGCGTGTTCAGGTCCCTCTGGATGGCATCCCTTTCCTCCAGCGTATCAACCGAGCCACACAGCTTGGTGTCATCGGCAAACTTGCTGAAGGCTCACCCAATTCCATTGTCCATGTCATGGACAAAGATGTTGAACAAGACAGGATCGAAGTACCTGCAGAACTGATTGTTCTTTGGAAAAACTGAGATTTATTTCTTTGAGCAAGTAGTTGTGTTGAAGTAGAGCAATGCAGACATGTTAGACCCCTAAAGGTGTCCTCAGGGACGGAACATATAGGATCTCTCTTCTTCCTCCAGATTTCCCTCCTTGAAACATGGACTACCTGTAGGACTCCCAGGGCAACCACACCAGCCCACTTTCCCATTTTATTAATATCTCTCATATTGTCTTCACAGAGAGAATATGAGTGTGTCTTTTGTAGATCTGTGGACTAGAAAGACCACCAAAGGCTCAAGAGACCACTGTTGGTGAGTAAAGCCCCCTCTATCTTCTGGGGAGAAAAAAACCCCAACCACATACAATCTCTCCTCTTCCCCCCAAAATACCCCCAAACTACCCCCCCAAAACAGAACATGTAGGCAGTGACACCATAAGGGTTTTTGCATGACCATTTACAGAGACAATTTATATTTTCTGGGGGGAAAAAAGGAAAAGAAGAAAAAAAAAGGTATGCTTTACTGTGTACGCTTTAGCAAGAAAATTTAATTGTTCAGATTTACAAAGGAACCATGAAACTGTCTGGTGTTTGTGAAACCAGTGCATGTAATACTTGAACACAGTGTTTGAGCTGAAGCCTGTTGAAATAAGCGACTCTCATGCTAATGGTCTGAGTAAGTATACTTTGGGTAAAGCTCTTGGGAAACAACAATGTTGCCTGAATCTTGGAGCTTTGTTTTCTTTAAATGAACAAAGCTTTCTCCATGGCTTTTCTTTTAGAAAAGCAGTCTTTGTTATGCAGGATGTGAATCACTGCAGATGGACTGGTTCATGGATCTTTAAAGGTGTTGTCTTTCTACTTGACTAAGCAAGTAAAACTTTATTTCTAGCCAGGTGATGGCTGGCATTACCATAGGCATAATATATCTAATGAGATAAATAAGGGATATTCTAGTTAAAAGGTAGGGTTTGGATTCTGCTGGCGCACACTACTACCAAGCACAGGTAAAGTAGTGAGGTCAGCACCTGTGTACTTTGCTATGAGGCATGGGCTTCACTGGCTTTTGGGGATGTCCCTATCTGAACTGGAAAAGAGAAAGGAAGATTTACTGTGGGATAACTTTTTTCTTATTTCTTGAAATATAACATTAATCAAATGCCATGTATTTTTTATTAAGATTTCTAAATTGAACTCCAGCTGAACTTCAAAGTACAACTTTTGTTCTGAAATGACATCTCAATATAGTTCTTTAAAAAAAATCAGAACCCCTCCCCCCCATGTTCTTAATTATTTACAGCAAAATATTTCAGCATGGATCTTGTACAACCAGATTTGACTTTTTTGATAAACAAAGTGTTTAAAGTAATTCAACTTGCTTGAATATTCTTGTCCATTTTAACAGTCATGGAAACATCAAGACCATTTAGTCCCAATCTCCTCTAGATCCTGGTGGCATAGTGATTTTTAAGGTGACCTCTGCTTCCTGAAAATTAAATCAAGCAAACAATGTGGGTAGGCTATTTGGAGAGTAGAGGGCTGGATCTAAAATGGCACCTCTCCGCAGACAGAATTATCTAGAAACTCTATCTTGGTTTTCTGGTGGTATATAGTATAGGAAGCCACTATGAAGGTTCCTATGCAGCTTATACTCTTTTGAAAAGAAAGATTTGAAACTCGTGTGTAATTTCTCTTCTGATCATATGCTCTATTTTTGCCTTGTATTAGTTTGACACGTTGTTTTGTCACTCTGCAGGACCTGCAGTAACTTCATACAGTGCACCTAATTATTGGTGGCTTTCTTTAGTGGAAATCAGCTTTCTGGATTTCTCTGCCTTTGCCTATGAACAGGAAAGAAAGAAAAATACTTTTGTTCTTCCAGAAATGATGGTGTGAAAGAGGAGGGGTAAATATCCAAAACCAAAAATAAAACGACTCCAAAACCAGACTCTGGTTTTCTGCCGGTACCTCCGACCTGTGCTCCCAACAGGCAGAGTAACGTGAGGCCAGAGTGCTCACAAGGATTGCTATGTATCCTGACGAAAAGCTCTCTGTTGTAGCTCTAGTTGTTTTGTGGGGTTGTAAAATGCCACATTGCATTTAGTGAAAATGGCAGAAGCTTCTGGTAATTTGTTCCCCTTGAATAGCAAACTGATTTTAGGTGTTCATTTTTACCCTCAGATAAGTTAGGAAAATCTACATAGCTGAGAACCTTGTTAAGTGTGAGTAGTTGAATTTACCCATCAGCCCTTTTTGTGAACAGGAAATTGTACATTTTTGTGAAGCAGTATTTCTGTCTGAAGGAAAGATGCCTTTCCTGTTCACTGCATCTGACCGTGAAAGCAGGGATGTTTTGAACTCTGCCTGAACCAGATCAGTATCTTACCCTGCAATTAATCACCAGGAAAACCAGTGACTCCATTCCCCAAAGCTGCTCTCATACCAGCATAGCTGCTTCTTAAGCTCCTCCATGGGTCAAAACCAAGGTGCTAAAGATACCTCTGGAAAAGATGTTCTGATGCTTCTCATTCCTCAAAAATTCATCTTTAATGCCAGCCCTCCCTGGCTATGCTGTGATGCTTGTTATAATTCCGCTGCAAGATTCATAAAGCCAGGGAGGATGACCAGCAAAGGGAAATGGAGCATTGTGTGCATGATACTGTCAGGAAGCAGAGAGTAAGGGCTGTCCTGTGAGTAAGGATGAGCCAGAAGCTAAGGGTGACCACAGCACAGTAAGGAGGACAGTATTCTCGCTGACCATGGGGCAGTCCCACAGCACCTGAGTGGCACTAGGTTGGTGGCAGTGACAGGTTTTGCTGGTTGCTCAGTGATCACAGGACAGATGAGAAGGGAAGAGCCAGGACCAAGTTCAACCCAGGCAGTAAGTTGGGCTCAGCAAGGACAGAGCTGGGGGTGGGCAAACCTTGCAGCATGGCTGAACCTGAGCTTAAACTAGGCTTCTGGTTCCTTGGTCAGTGGCTGTGTGGGTGCAGGTCCCACGTCAGGCTGGTCATGGGCCTTTAAGGGCTGTTGGTGCACTCAGTGCCTCACCAGCTGGTCTGATGTGGGCAAGACACTGATGTGCTGATGGCACTTCTCGTTTATTTAGTAAGGAGTCCTCCTGGGCTCTGTAAGACAGCTCAGTGAACAGATTACTACTGAGTGTGAGTAAGGAACAGTAGGGCTTCCTTTCAGGGGGCCAAATTGCAAGTTATAAGTGTACACCAAGCCAAAGCAAGGCAGAGTCCAACATTTCACTCCCCGAGGGGCAGGCCAAGAAATCAGTTGAGTTGTGATAGGGGGAAGTTGTAGTCTCTCGCCTATTTGTGTCCCCCATGGTAAAGCTCTCTGCAGCTGGGGTGATCCACTCCCTTCCTCCTTATGCAGTTATCCAGTCCTGCCAGTGCTCTCCACTGTCTCTGCCCACTTGAGTAGGAAAAGATACGCTGAGTTAGGAGAAGCCTTTCTTGTAAAGGGTGCAGGGAAGAGCATGTGCGTCTTCACCCAGGCAGCTGTTCCAGCTAGTCCTTGTAGTAAAATTCACATGTGCCTAAGTTTGAACTATAAACTCCTCTGCTGACATACAGTTGCCCGCTGGGTAATGGGGACCCTTGTCTTTGGAGTTGCTTACTAGTGCAGGATAGGCATATTTTGCCTTGCAGCATCTTTCATTTAAAGTTTTCCAGGCATTGCTTCTGTCTGGCAAGATAGAAAAAAACTTTCCATTAAGGCAGCCTCCCTCTGTACTGCACTGTCGTGTCATCATGGGTGGGAGGATTCCCAAAAGGTCCACAAGGCTGTTTTTGGGTGGTGGTACTGGTGAACACTATTTGTTGATCCAAATCCAACAGAGTGAAAAGCACAGTATTGTATTTGTATTTTCATGGCATCCTGCTGTCTTTCCCTTTGTGTGCTAATTACGTTTATGCATGCCAAGGAAAGGGACATTATGTTCATGAAGAGTCTGAGTGAACACAGGTTTTGAAAAAAGGGGTAAAAAGTGTTTTCCCTGAATCTGTTTCTTTAGGACCAGTTGACATTCTGCCTACACACTAAAGGACCATAAAAATAAATCTGGTTTAGTACATGGGTTTCTTTTGAATATTAAATAAAGCTGCTGAAAAGCTGAGGGGCAGAATCCATGTGGATAAGAAAGCTGCGGAGGGAGAAGTGTCATCTACTGACCCAAGCATCACCCCTTATGTGGCCTTCCTGCTCTCTGATATCAGCTCCAACACTGGTTTCATTGGCATGTGGTAAATTCCCAGGGACTGGGATTTCCAAGCAACATGAGCTCAGAAAATAAAGTCTCTCCTCCAGTTTTCTCTCTTTGGGTGTTGGATATGCAGTGCTCAGGGTGTGGTGAAAGCAGGTTCCTGCTGTGGGGAAGTTACCTGCCTGCCCTGCAGCAGTGCAGTGGTGCCTCAGGCATCAACAGCCCTAGAAAGTTCCTCTTGGGCAGTCAGAGCCCCTGCTACTGGGATGTGAATGTATCCCTTTTAAATGATGCAGCAGGAACTGTTTTGACCCTGTGGTTCTGCTTGTTGGAAAGCTGTTCCAGTACTTCGCCAGTTCAGTGGCTAGAAACATTTTTCTAATTTCCAGCCTAGGATTATTCGTGGCCAGTTTCTGTCTAATTTGTCTTTCATCAATGAGAAGAAAATGAAGGTACAGGGTAGAGAATGAGGTCTGCCTTGAGAGCTTGTGGGAAAAGCTGGCTGCGCAGGTAACTCTCCTGGTCATGCAGCAGTAGTGTAGTGATTCTGCATTTACCTGAAAATATTCAGTGCAGTTCTGATGTCCCCTAAAATGAAGGAAGGTAGGTCTGGTCCCAGGCTTGGAAAAATCATGGAAAGGCCTATGTTCACTTCAGTGGTCTTGAGAATTAAGCCCTGCAAGGTTTGCACAGACTTGATGCCAGATGTGTCTCCCACCCACAGCTCAGGCAATGAACATGTGTGCACAAGGCTGGTGTAATTATGGGAGAGTTCAAAAGGAGCTATATATCCACAGAGCAATATTCATAGGCTGATCTGTGCCTCAACAGTATGCTTCCAGGCAGCTACCATCTGTAGTGTGGGGCCTCTCCAGAGAAGGGAACATCATATGCACCCTGGTTCCCCAGGACTATAAGTTGTACACACATGTTCCCTGGGGACTGGGATAAAGTTACTGCATGTGGGGTTCCTGTGTGTTTATTTTGTGGCAGTCCTGGTTGGGTTGTTTAGGCCAGGAGCACACAGCAGCTTGCTTGCTTGCAGTTTGATCTGGAAGAAAGGTCTTTGGTAGCATGTGTTTTTGCAGTGAACACAGATTTTTTTTGGAGTGAAGATGAAGTGTGGGCAACATGTAATGATTCATATGGAAACTCATTGCAGGAATAGCTATGGAGAGGGTTACAACTAGAGCTTGTGAATGAGAAGATGATGTTCTCAAACACCATAACCTGTTGAGCAAAGCCTGATGTACAGATGAACATGTTGATATTTGCTCCAAGAAGATACCAGAAGGTTTTTATGGTGTGAAAACTTGTGCTCTAGGTTGGTGGATCCTGTCTAAGTTTGGGCCAGGGTGTGCTGGTCTGGTCTTTCAGTATTCAAATTCCAGTGTGGTTGAGTTCTTTTCACTTTTCATCTTTACGCATCCTGCCATACTGTGGTCCACATGCTGCTGTGTTTTGTTGGCAAGTGAAACCAGTTCTTGTTTGTTCTGTATACAATTACAGTGACTAAGAGCATTTAAAGTGAGAGTGTTTTTTCACAATGTACTTTTACACAGAATGATTGTGTGGGAGAAGGTGGGTGATAAATGCAAAAGGAAAGAAAAATATTGTTCTTTCTTACTTGTCAACTATCAATTTTAACATGGGATTTTTTTTTTAATGTTGGTTTGGGTTTTTTCTTCCTTCTTTTAAGGCCCGCTGGAGTTCAGTGATTATTAGAAGTCTTGACCCTCTCTGGCTTTTATAGCTACATGGGAAAGCTTGGAAACATAAGTCTGAGAGGCTTGAAATCTGTAAAGCTAATAGAAGGAGTTCAATGTTCATTTCTACCTAATGTTTTGTGATTTGTTTAGATCATCTCACAGGGTGTCAGGGTCTTGTCTCAAGGCATTGAAGTCCTTACAATAGAATGAATTTCTTTTTATTCTAACTGTTCACTTGCTGATGTGGTTTTGGAGGGAGAGCAGGAGATGAATCTTTGACACAGCCTCTCTCCCAGTGAGCCAATAGGCAGCATAGGAGAAAATCAGGTCTACCTGGAGTGATGTGCAATTGCATTTGCTGAATGGAAAGGAGTGGATGCCTTGTCTTGGGGCGAAAGTGAAGTGATAGCTTTCGTTATCCTTAACACAGGTGAGTATCTAAAAGGGATGACCAAACCCACACCTTTGCATAACTGTTATTACTTACAGCACAGATACTTTCCTACTGATGATGTCACTGGAAATATATTTAATGTTGCTACCACCTTTTAGCATGGCCAAAGATCTTGCCAGGAGAGAACCTCGTAGTCCAGAATTCCAGCTCTGTGTAAATAAACAAGTATTTCGGTAAATCCCTGACAATGGAAGCTGGGGGTCTTGGCATGACAAGCAAACCCATCTAAAATGAATTTGTTTGTTTGTTTTTTGTTTGATTTTAATGACAGGCAAAATTGTCCAAGCAGGAGGATTGCACATACTGTGTGCAGTTTGTCTCAAAAATACTTTCTCTAAAAGGAGGGGGAAAAAAAATAAGGAATAACTTTTCACTTAGCAGACAAACTACTTTTATCTTCCACGTGAAATGAGGTGCTAACTCATAAGCTGGAAGCTTTCTCCTGCATCAGGATAGTACAGCCTTATGAGCACCCTTCCCACCTTGCTCCTGTTCCAGTAACAACCGCGCTGAAGTCTGAAGTGAAGGTAGCAGGGGTGTTTGACCAGGGCTGTTTGCTACCAGGGCTCTCTCCTCCTTTCAACACCTGCTTTTCAGAGCAGAGTTTTGCAGGAAATCAGATGTGATTTTGCATTGAGTCTTTTTTTTTCTGCCAGGCACCCAGATAAGACTAGTCTAATTTGCTTCCAAAGTTTTTAATTGGGGACAAAGTAGTTTGAGGTTTCATTTTCAGACTCTTGAAGGTTTGATTGGTCCTTGGCAACTTTCAGTGCCTACCCAGTTTTATCTGATAGAATGTAATCACGTTGACAACACTGAACTGTTCAAAACCATAATAATCCATCCAATCCTTTGACAACCCCCCATGCCCCAGAAAATGCTTCCAGGAGTTGAAGTTTCATAGAAAGTTGCCTGTTGATTCAGATAGTATGGCACACAGGAAGAAGGTCTTTGCATCAATAATAACCAAATGAATGGGGTGTCAGTAGTCACTCTGCTGTGTGGTTTTTGGACAGCCTGTTACTTGATGGCATTGTTATGGCTTTAAAACCCGGCAGATTACCAGGGTGCTGTCTGTATTTAAATGGCTGCATGCTCGGGGTCAGCTTTGGAGCCCAGCGACTGGGGTGGTGTTTGCGTTTTTGTGGGCACATTAATGACAGGAATGATCTTTTGCCTTCAAGCATTTGTGGATAGACTTAACAGTCATTTCAGCACCTGATTAGCAGGTGCAAACAGGTACTTGGGCATCTGAAAACTTGGCTAACTGTAGGCATGACCTGTGACTTCAAAACAAGATGCTACCCACTTCATGAAGCTACCTCTATCTGGTAGGTGCTGCACCTTAGTAGAAAGCTAGCAAAGTTTACCTTGCATTACCTTAAGGTTACAAGGTTAACCTTATATTGCCTAATATGTATTTGTTTTAAAAAAGAACTTTTACAGGGCATTAGTTGTTTCATCAATGGTCTCAGTCTGTAGGCAGTAGCCACAGCTTTATGGGCAGCAGAATAACACTAGTTATCTACAAACAGTAACATCTGGGTTTATTAATAACTACATCCTTATGATAACCCACGAATTAGACAAAACAAGAGCTATAACCATCCACTGAGGCATTGGGATTTTGATGCAACTTTGGGTAGATTGGTGGAACCATGTTAAAATTGAAACTTAGGGTTTGGAAGGTCTTACTCTACCCGTGCTCACAGCAGCAGGCAACAGGCTGTACCTGCACTGACGCAGTGCACACTTGCGGGCTGGGTGAGCCTGGGGATGGCAGGACCTGGCTCCTGGCTCCATGCTTCCCTCCAGGTGTCATTTCTTTCTAACTAAGGATGGCAGCATCTTTTTCTTCTGCCATCTGCCACTCGACGATTTTGAGGAAAAGGGGCAGTAGAACAGGACAGTTAAAATAGGTTGTAACATTGTCAAGAATCAGAATTGCTTTATTTTTTATTTTACAGTATGCCAGAGAAGAGTCATGCTTCATATGTGAATGATCATCCTTTGACCTAAACTTAAACCATGAGTTCAGGGAACAACTATTTATAGAATTGGTTAGGTCTGTAATCCTCTGTGTGAATAACAGGATGGTCTGAAAGAGAAAACAAAGATTCATACGTCTCAGCAAAGATGCAGAGTAAAGACTATCAAATTTTCTTGGGTTTTCTTGTTGTTACTGGTATTTTTTTTCTTTTTTTCTTGTGGAGCAGAATTGGTGGGGTTTCAGAAGTATTTTCAACCAGTGTAAACCTTTTCCTATCGAGGCTGGCAGATGTTCTCTCAGTATTTGCAGATGAGGGGCACAGAAACTCTCTTTAAGAAACAATCACTTGTGAAGAACAGATGAGTCTGAGGTTCCGGCTGAGGCAGAATGCACCCCATAAATTACTACATTTTTATATGTCAAGGATACTTTTGTAGTCTGTCATTGGAGCAACCATTGAGTGGGATTCTGCATCCCACACTTGAAAATGGTCCCAGCTCAGCCAAATACTTGAGCATGTGTTTGAAAGCTAAGCATTGACTTCAGCAGCTTGCCTGAGGGCTGACTCAGGTTCCGTGCTGGCCTGGAAGGCTGCTGTAGTTCTCACAACTGTTCCCATATGTTGCTTCCTCTGGTGAGAGTGGACAGCAATATTTGTGTGCTTCCTGTGCCTGTGAAATACAGTGATCACTCCTCTTCCCTAGCAGTGCTAAACTCTCTCTTTTGCAATGCAAAGAAAAAACATATGTGTCTGGATCGCTGGGGAGAGGCGAGTGGGTGACAGACATCTACTATTGTGGTGAGGCTGATATGGAATGAGTAAACCCAGATTCATCTTTGCTCCAAGTTCACTGACTGTGAGTTCCAGTATTGCTGTATGCATGCCACAGGAGACAAAGTTGACACAGATCAAGCAAGTTACCTTAACTAGCATAGCTGCCTCCCATTACAGAAGTAGAGCCAAATCAAAAGATAATGAATATGATTATTCAGGATTGAATAACACTCTTGATTTTCCATGCCACCATCTGAGACTTTTAACATGTGACTAGTCCAAAGGCTGTTAAGCAGTCTGCTGCAGGGATGATATGCCTTAGTCACACCATGTCTTACCTTGAATGGGCTGAGGTGTGGTATTACTGTGGTGGGTGTGATATTGCCATAGTTATACTCCCTATGTTTTATAGTGTTTTTAAGAGGAATAACACAAACTTAATGACCAACATTCTGACATCCCAGAAAATTACTGTGAAGGGTGGGAAGCTGGTGATGGTTGGGGTCTGTGCAGCTGCAGGGTAGGAGACTGACTACAACCTATTGAGCATAGCTATGGTAACTCAAGTTTTCACACAGATTGCTGGGAGATGAAATTCATTGTGTTTGTTCCTTCTGTATTGATTCAGCGTGCTAAAATGGAGGCAGTTCAATATACGGATAATAAAGAGGAAACAAAAATCCAAAAGGCTGACAGACATTTTGTCATTTTTGGCAAAAATAAATGTACACTCTTAACAAGTTCACAGAGCTGTACAGCCCTGCCTTTGTGTTTTGGGAGTGCACGTGATTTACTGCAGAAATCAGTTTGGCATAGCATTGCTGTCCAGATTCAGTAGGATCTACCATTATCTTGTCATGTTTTTCAGCAAATTGACTTTTGTAAGGCAGCAATTCAAAAACATGAAAGAGAAATGGGCTACACAACCCATCCCTTCTTGTCCCCTCCCATGCAGTGTGTGCTGGTAAATCTGTTACAGCTGCACCCACGGGCATGGTGGTGCTCAGCTTCCTCACTTACAGGCTTTGGGCATCCTGAATGCATGAGCTGGTGTGGGTCTTGGTTCTGTTATTGTGCTCTCAAACTCCTAAGCTACTGACTTTTCAGCTAAGTACTGCAGTTCAGACATGGCTCTCTGTCATGTTTCACTTCACAGGCTTAATAGGATTTCACTGATACAGCAAAAGTAGCTAACGCGCTGTTAGCAAAATGTTGCAAATCTTGCTGTTTTTTCAGCTCTGCTCACCCACAGCCTGCAGTCTCAGAGGGACAAAGAGAAATGGCCAGAAAGCAGTTAGGTTCCTGGGCTTGCCCTGACTAGCATTGCCTCTGACTGCCTCTGAAGGCAGAGTATTGAGCCAGCTGCTCTGCTGCTCTGACCAAGAAGGGCATTTTCTGTGTTTAAAAATGTATGTCTCTGTTCCAGTGTCAGCACTGATGTAGCCAGGGATACAGTATTTCTGCATTCTCAGATGTTAGGCAGATATGCCTGGATCTTTGTTTATTTTTAAGGAGTTAATTCAAAATATGTAAAACTTTCCTACCTTCTGGGAGTTCGGGACATGCAACCCGTATATGCCTCAGCAAATGGCTTCTATTTAATAACATCTTCGTACATTACCACTGAGAGATCGCTATCTCTGAGAGCTGAGCTGCGGATGTGCCCAAGGGTGAAAACAGAACAAAAAAGTAAGTCTGAGGGGAGGGGAGAAGGGAGAAGCAAAGTTCTTTGTTTGTACAGGTTTTTTTTCAGTGGGTGATATGTGTGAAGGGTAGGGGTGGAGATGCTCTAAGGAGCATTTTGAGATAATAAAATAGCTTGCTTAGCTCAGTGGGGTGGTTGAAATGACAGGCCTACACATCCTTCTCTCTCCCTCTTTTGTGAACTAACCAGCACTGAAGCAGCAGTCTTCCTATGTTGAGGAAGGCCATACACAGCTCCTTTTCCTCTTCTCTTGGATTTTGAGATGAAACTGCAGTGGTACCTCCAGCTCCTGAGCGTAGCAACTTATGTGTTTAAGAAAGTTAATTGGCCAGTACCACTGCCCGCTCCCTGCAGTTTGACAGGTCCTGTGGCATCAGCGTGTGCCTGTGTGTCACCATCCTCCACGAACCTGCCCCACAAGCCCTGTCTTAAGCCACAGCAGTCATTTTCTTGAAGACCCGACTATTTCCTCAACAGAACTTTCCTCTGTAGAAAGCACCATTTCTTTCCTTTCCTGTGCAGAAACTATTTGTCACTTGAAAGACCAATCTGCTCTTGAAGATTAGCCAGGCAGAGCAGAGATGCCAGTGAGGGAGACCCATCCTGATGAAGCAGGTTTCAGATCTCCCTGCAGCCCATTGTCCCTCGTGTAGGTTTTACTTCCTGTCACAAGTAATGTCCTAAAATCTTTTGAATGGCTCACCCAATAGAAAAACTCTACTCTGGTATTAATGGTTTATGGGTCGTTCTAGCAGATGTAAAATCCAGTGAAACATACACACTTTCTTTGGTTTTAACAGGAACAGATGATTTAACAAGCAGCTATAAATCTCTTGGGAATGTACAGACACAGTCAAACAGCACACTTCTGCCAGATTTTGCACTGACTAGACTTACAGCCTGTGAGTCATAGCGGTCTGCTCCACTGTCCACCTCACATGCCTGTTGTTGTTTTGCCTTTTAGAGGTGCTCCGTGCTGCCTATGGGGGTTTTTATCACCTTCCTCTCTTAACTGGCTTGCTCTTTCATCCAGGAGACAGCGTTCAAGCAGGTGACTCTCTTTCTGTGTGTGCATGACAGCGCGTGACACTTCTTTTCCATTCCATAGCCCAGCTTGTGATTTTAAAATTGTATAGTGAAAATGTCTCTGAGGATTATATTAATACAGCCTCCTAAATGGGTTTAATGGTGGGAATGTGGTTAAATTAAAAGAGGTATAGTCAGCCTCTTTCTTAATACAGTAATGCTTTCCTTCCAGCAGTCTGTGGCTAACTTACGAAGTTTAATAAGTTTATTCTAATAGTATTTCTAATAGATTCAGTTATTATCAGCTCTTTAGAAAGATAGAAAGCAGAAAGCTGTTTCTGTTACCTGTGGCTCATGCTGAATTGCAGGGGAGTGTTGTATTTCCTAAAGTAAGGAAGCGCCATTCCAAATGGACGTAAAATGCAATAGAAAGCACGTTTTACAAATGCTTTCTATTGTGCTGGTCTGCTGGCTTTCCTTAAGTGTCTTAGATGTCTAGGAACTGGGGTTGCAAGCTCCTGTTTTATTTTACAGTTGGTTCACAAGCCGTGTGAATTACACTTGGGAGCCACTCCAGAGGAGGTGAGGTATTAGAATTGCTAAGATTTGCCCCAGGTCACACCCTGGTAAACCAAAGATGAAACTAGTGATAAACCACAACATTTTGTATGGGATTTTTAACCATTGTGGAGGTTCTTGCAAAACAGGTGCAGCGTAGCTTATTTTGAACACAGCTGGATGGAGAGGACTTTAAAAATGCCCCAACATAGGTTTGTTTTATGTGTGTCGTTTGGTTTCTTTTGTTTTTGTTTTTAATCTTGCAGTGCAAATATCTAATCTTAGAGAATGTGACAAGATACAAGATCCATCTAAGAAAAATTGTCCAAAATTCTGACTTCATCATATGCAGGCAGGAAAACTCAGCCTCTAAATCATTTGCTGGCTCTGGGCTGCATTTGCATTTGTTGTGCTCTGGAACTGTGTAAACTGTGAGGAAAGTTTCTTATTTTGGTGGCAGGAATGACAGAGAAACCCTGTTCGTGTTTGGCCTTTTTCAGGCTGGAGGGAGTATCAAAAATGCATAGATGCGAAGCAGGTTAAGAGAATGGAAACAGCCTTGGAGGTTAATCAATGTATGGAATTACATAATGTGATCACATTGCTTGTAGTTTATGGTGAGATTGCAACTTACTGCATCATTCCAATGCTGTTTGCTTCTGATTTTCGAGCGCTTCAGAAAGCCAAACAGGTATTGTGTTACTAGGCAAAGAAAGCTATCCAGGGTCACAGAACTGGGTGGTGTCAAAATCAAGAGCAACATTTGATTCTTCTGACTCATTGTTAGGTCCCTCCACACTGCGCAGGAAGCAGAGTAGAGGGTTTCAACCCTATGCATATGCAAAAAAAAAAGCCCTTTCAGATTTTTCTGGCAAACCGAGAGTGTTGCTTTATGCTTTCGGTAAGCACAGAGCTCTCACGTTTACTGATGGGACTTTCACATGTCAGGAAATCAGAAAACTGGAGCCATAATCAGCATGTCCGTTCTTGAATGGGGAATTTTCCCCAAAGCAAGTTGTGATGCATGCTCCTAATGATTTGGATCTTACGGTTCAGACTTTCCACAATCTGCTTCCAGCATTGTAGGCACTAACTTATGTTTGCAGTGAACATACACACGCCCAACTGCAAGGGTAACAGCCATAAAGCTCAAACTTAAATCTCTGCCTCATCCCTGGCCGTGTTCAAGGCCAGGTTGGATGGGGCTTTGAGGAACCTGGCCTAGTGGAAGGTGTCCTGCCCACGGCAGGGGAGTTGGAACTAGATGATCTTTAAGGACCCTTCCAAGCCAAACCATTCCGTGATTCTATAATTAAATGGCCAGTGCCTGCAGAAGTGTGGTCCCACTGTGGTGTTTAGATGGAGATATTAGTGCAGCATTCAGTGCTCATGCTGTTGCAGGCCAGGTTAGGGGTTAGCTAGAAATCAAGACTTTTAGCAGAGCTTTAGCTAGCACTCCTTCACTGGCAGCAAGGTCCTTTGCAGACTTTGTGGTGTGTGGTCTTTGCACACTAAATGGCTAACACTTGGCCTGTGTTGTGGGATTTCACCATTTTCATAGTACGAACAGCAAGCAGCAGCAGTTCCAGGGAGTTGTCCTTCCCCTTAAAGCAATGTACATAGCAATGGGGAATGTCATGTGACTACATGGACCTTATCCAGTGTTTTAAAGGAAAAATATCTGTAACAGTGTCCTGGCCTATATAAGTTGTATAGTTTTCCCAGACTTGGAAGAAAACCACTGGTACTTTCCCAAGTTCTGCCCTTTTCAGTTTGATGTAAAAAAAAATGTTGATTCTTGCTTTTCTTTTGTCTCTAAGAAGAGAAATACTTTAATTAAAATAAATTAAAATAAGAAATTATGCTTTTTCATGGCAAGAGGCAAAATGTTATCTCTGAGACATCTCTTTTGATGAAAGTAAACCAGACTGCACTCTTTTTTTTTAATTTTTTTTTTTTTTAATTTCTTCTTAAATAATAGCCTCTACTCATAGTGGTGAAGAGGAGACAGGTAAGTGTGTGCTTTCCCCAGCAGCCTAAAAGAGGGTGTTGGAAGAGTCTTTCCTTGGATGCGGGGCTGTTTTCAGAGGCTTCCTCCAGCTCTGTTCAGAAGAGTGTGCAGAACTGAAGGAGGAGGAATGACCTTGCTTTTAAGGCATTCATCTGGAGCTCTGGCGCTGGGAGCTGAATTCCCAGCGCTGGGACTGGCTTCCTCTGTGGTCTGCAGCATGTCGCTCAGGGGATGTCTGTGCCGCACAATGGAGCTCAGCACAGAGAACCCTGGAGCTGACTCCGGGAGGTCTGCATGGCCCTGCGGCGGAGTGGGACACTTTGTGGAGGCACCATGACCTTCCCCCAGAAATACAGCAGCACTAGTTCAAGCACTGCCTTGTGCTGCTGGGGCTGTGCAGCTTCCAGTTCTGCAGTTATCATGGTTGCGGCTCATTTGGGTATCTCTGTACCACACTCCATTGCTGAGTTACTGAGAAACTAAAACAGAGTTCACAAAATGATTTTGAGCTGTCTGCATGGTTTGGTTTTGGATTTCTTTTGGATTTCTTTTGTTTTGCACAAGCTCATCCTAGTCACTCTGCAGTCAGCAACTTCCATTTCCTCAGTGGCACTGGAAAGCAGCTAGAAGGAAAGTTTAATTTCAGCTGTTTCCCACGTCCCTTGGAGTTCAGCTGATCCCAACCACCTTCCAGGTCCTAACTGTGGTTTCAGGGGAGGCAGCAGAACCTGGTGCTCTGAACCCAGTCTTTCACACACTGTTTCTGAGGGCCACTTTGCAGCCTCATGCCCATGGCCACTTAACTCCTCTTTTTCCAAGCAGCAACACAGGAGTGGCATTTACTCAGCTTTGCAGAGCACACTGAGGGCTGTGAATGAAAGAGTGAAAAAAGCTGTGCATAAAGCAATATTTTTTTTTATCTGCTCTATCCAAAATAGAGAAGAAAATAGCTTTATTGTCTGCTGCTTGGAAAATCTGCCTGAAGTGATGATTATGACAACATGAAAGACAAACTTGTTATATGTGTAAGAAAACGCATGCTGTTGCTGGCTTTGATTTTGATGGGGTGTAGGTGATGGGAGTAGTCCTGGGCCAGTGCTTGCAGTACCCTTCCTCCCCCGAGGTGCTAAGCAGGGCTTACAGCCATCCCCCAGCATGTTACCAGCAGTTCATGGAGTCTTCAGGCGAACTTGGAGGTTCAAGTCATGACTAAAATAAAAGGATCCAACTGCAGAAGTTAGCACACAGATAAGTCATTGCTTTTTGTCCAAAGGAACATCAGGCTGACACTTTCTTCTTAGTCTCTTGGCTAGTAGTCCTTGGAAGATAAGATCTCTCCAGTCAGAAGGGGGTTGTATAAACTTCCTGTGAACTTTCATAGTTGACGATCAAAAGGAATCACAAAACATGTTGTCATTATGTATTTATTTATTTAGAAGTTCAGAGAGTGCTCAGCGCTGTTGGTTGTGATTTTGCTCATGTAAACAAGGTGATATCGTACTGGATGCTCAGCCTTAGGCCCTTTTCTTTTCCATTTTGAGTTCAAATGAAGAGCTCTTGTGCAGTGGGGTAAAAACCACCCCCAGTGTTCTGCTTCAGAAACCAGCACTGCGTTATTGAATGTACCTGTCCTTGTGTCTGTTGCTTTGCTTAAGAGATCCTCTTACCTTTATTAGCCCTATAGAGTCAAGGTAACAATAACGATAGCTCCCGACAGCAGCAGCATCTTTTGTCCCACTACCTGAATGCAAGTACAGGAAGGGCTACCTTGCCAACAGTTTGAAAAGTGCCTCTTCAGGTGGGGATTTGGCTTAAATGATCTGTATTCCCATCATTGAGGTGCTCTGAGAGGGACTCTGCCCCTCTGTCCCTATTGTGAAAGCTTTGCAGCACTTGCTCAGATGCACACAAGGTTTAGTCCTCTCAGAGCTATTCTTGTGAGTCCTGCTTGCATTGCAATTCCAGGTGTGAAGGGATCTGGTTTTTAAATTGTCTTCTAGTCCCATGTGCAGCATCTTGTGTCGCAGGATGTGTACTGCGGATGAGGGCAACAGAATCTTGTCCTTTGGCTTTTACTTAAAAGAAATGGTAGTAAACTAAGACAAATCGAGGTATCTCACATTTACATAGGGTGAATTCCTGTGGGATTTCAAGCAGCTCACTGACATCTCTCCTGATATGGCTAGTTCCCAGAGGAAGCCTGCTTGTCTTATTTGGCCCATTTCTTGGGACACAAATCCACACCCCATGGAGATACATGCAGTGAAAAAAGGTACAGGAAGAGACTAAAACCTATAAAGAGCAAAACTGGTTCCCCCTTGGGGGCTTTCCCCCTCAATCAGTTTTGGTCCTACAGCTTCCTGTCTTTCCTATTTGGGCATGCCTGGGATACAGCACAGCCACACACAGGAAGGGTGTTGACTGGACTGCAGATGGGTTGGAGACAGAGCTGGCTCTGGAGAGTTAAGGAGCAGAAGGACTAATCCGCATGAGGTTCCCACCTTTTGGTTATCCCTGTAGCTTGGCTTATGCCTTGGCCTGGTGCCATCTGACACAGTTTGAAGCTCTGGGATGTTGAGGACTGGCTGAATTGGCTGCCTGGGCCCAGAGCCAGTTTGTATGACTGGTTTGGCTTTGCACCGCTTTCCTAGCAGGGTGAGCTGTAATATGTGTTTCTTGTCATGAATCAGACCATAGGTATGGATAATTCTCAAACCAGACATTTACATGAGTTAATTCCACACTGTTCAGGTTTGAAGCTGTTTTATTAAGGAATTATTCAGCTTATTGCTCAGCAGATTTTCAACCTCATTAGTGGGTTTAGCATGGGGAGTGTGTCCTGGTTATATCACCAAACAATGTCTTAAAGATTTAATTGCCAAATAAAAACTCTTTCCATCTCTCTTTTCTGAAATATACAACATTACTAAAGCACTACTTTGGTAAAATATTGTAGCACTTTTGGCGTATTTTTAAGTTCTTTTGAAGTCAATCTTTAAGTGCTTTGCTGAATCAGGGCCTAAACCAATAATAGCCGCAAAGTTAAACCACTTTATTTCTGAATGAGTGTTTGCACAGGAGTTCAGTGTGTGTCAGCTTCTTGTCAAGACCCCCCAGGTACAGATATACTCTTAGTTTCACTGACTCTCTTAGCAACTTTTGCAAATTGCTGTCTTGCACCCAGTTGAGATGTCAGGGTCAGACCCAAGTATGACAGGCTTTCATTTGCAGAATGAGTTCAAACTGAAATGGGATATAGGGCCATAAAGGGATTGGCAGCAACTCAAAGAGTGCACAGCTATGGTTAGTCATTTCCTATATACATAGAGTGTGCATGTGTGTATATATATACACACACACTTTTTTTTTCCTGGGTTAGTGAAATCAGTACAGTGCTTCAAACATGATCCTCGCTGGGCTATTAAAGAGGTCATGGAAATTTTTAATTCTCCTGCTAGAAGAGAGAGCTGTGGAAATACTACGGGTAATGGATCTGATGCCGAAATGGGGGAAGAAAACAGGTTCATACGTGACTGACCTTAGACCTATCTGTCCAGTCTCATTGCAACGGAGGGGTGGCTTATATGTTGGGTCAAATCCTTTGCTGTTGTTTGCAGGGCTGTGATACACTTTTGTACTACTTACTAAGAAGTAAGTAAAACATGATGCAAAATCGAAGTTAATGTGCCACTGAAGTTGGTGGAAGTTTTATTCACTTCAGTAGAATGATGCTTTTGGGGTCCGCAGTGTTCTTTTGTGCCACTTGGTTTATTGCTGTGCTCTTATGCAGTGTGTAGGAGTGTTAACAATAAAGGCCAGTGCTGTGCGCTGTTAATTCAAAGAACTCAGTAGTCTCGTGGGACTGCTTCAAAGAGTATGGTGGCTGCTGTCCTGGATGTCGTCTTGTCCCACCCACAGAATGCCCTATGCAGATGTATGGAGTGCTGGGCCTCCAAATCAAGTGCAAAGAGCACGGGTTTTGCAGTGCATGCATGTTTTGTGTTATGAGCTGGTTGGAGCCTTTTCCCTTATTTCCATACTTCTGCGAGTCACGGCCTGGTGATGAGGAAGTGCTGCTGCAAAGCTCTCTGCCTCTCCCAGTGAGATCAGCAGGAGCTGCAGCCACTTGCCTTGCCATAGTATTGGGTTAAAAACGTACTGGGACAGGGTACTCAAGCTTCACTTTTTGCTGTTCAGTCTCAAATTATCTAAGTTCAAACAGACAGATATCCGCTGCGGTCACTGGGAAGATGGTCAGTAACTGTGGTGTAGAGATGACCCGAGGAAGAGAAATAAGGTGGTTATCTATGAGAAAGGTGTAAAGCCCTTCTGAAGAGCAGAAAGTTATTTGAGGAGGGGGAAAAACTGCAAATAATTTTCACAGAATCATGGTTTGGTTTGGAAGGGACCTTTAAAGATCATCTATTTTCAACTCCCCTGCCTTAAGCAGGGACACCTTCAACTGTACTAGGTTGCTCAAAGCCCCATCTAGCCTGACAATGAACACTGCCAGGGATGGGGCAGCCACAGCTTCTCTGGGCAACCTGTGCCAGGGCCTCACCATCCTCATAGTGAAGAATTTTATAAGAGTATTTGTATGTGGAACTTAATTTTCTCTTAAAAAAAATGCAAAGGAGATGTTACTGAAGCTGGTGCGGTGATTAATCTCTGTTCAAAACTACCAGAGATTTCTGCTCTTGTTGTGGGTAGCTTAGTGTGTAGCTCATGTCTGGCTTTGTCTTTTTAAATCCCAAAGCTGATGTTGTGTTCTCACCTACTGAAAGTGATAAAATTTCATGAGCCATTTAGGAGCAAATCTGATTTTTTGTTTCCTCTCCTGTTGCTGCTGTTGATAGCTGCTTGATTTGGAAAGCACTCAGTGAAGAATCTCAGAGCAAGCAGCTTGTGTTGAGCGTGGCTCATATTTCCCTTTACAGTCTCAAGGGCAGACCCCAGGTGTGCCCCAGTGAGGACCCTGGCTGCGCACTCATCCTTTTCAGTGCATGTCTGCTCCTGCGTGCATCACGTGGCTTCTGCATCTTGTGCTTGTGACTGCAGAGCATAGGAAGGAGTGTGTTCAACCAGTCAGAAATGAGAAGTGTATTGGAAATAAGAAACTAAACATCAGTCATGTGCGTGTGATGGATTGTCTGTCTCCTGGAGGGCGTGAGGATATCCATTCCAATGGTTTTTGATGGTAGTGAGGCCATGACACTGTAATTAGTGCAATACCAGCTGCTCGTCATGTCCTCTGTTTATGATCCCAAACTCTGTCCTGATCCTAAGTTTTGTTCTGAGGTGATGATGTGCTCATGGAAAAGCCCAGTGAGAAAAAAGTGGGAATGGTTCTTGTTTCACTAGGGCCAGTCTGAGCAGAATGTTTCACCTTTGGCAAGGAACTGATTAGGAGTGTATTCATGAGGCTTAGAATAGAAATGTGTGCTTGTCTGGGGTCTTCTGTGGTTGTCACCTGCCCAGGACCAAAGCTTGGGCCATAGTTTTACTAGTGTGCTTTGTAGCTACGTATTTGTGCGTGCGTAATATATTTTAATGACTTCATTTGTTTTGTTTGGAACTTTGAACTGTAACTGAGTGTATATGTAATGCAATGAGTATTTTCAATTGTTTATAAATGCTAGCTTGCATGCTCCCCTGAGATCCTTGCCATATATGCAGATTGTGGTCACCTAATGAAGTGCTACAGAGCTTTGTGATGAACTGGAGCGGGATGTGATGCAGACAGTTAGTACATACTCCCATGCTACCAGTAATGGGGCCTATAGAAAATCTGAGGCAGATCAGCCATTTCACCTGTCCATTGATCAATTCCTAGGTTGGGTTTTTTATTACTTCCATATCTTTGAGCACTCCTTTTGTGGTGATATGGCATTAAACATTCCTTTCTTGGGAGGAGCTACCTGTCTGCCTTTTCCCAAGTTACACTGCTGAAACTGTGCTCACTTGCAGCATGTGATGAGTTTTACTCAGTCATACACCATAGGGAACTTTTCAAGATAAAAACATGTCATAACTTTATATATTTAGCTCCTTTGGTTTTGCTGGACTTCACTGGTGCATTCTTAAGGGAACTTGGCATGAACTTGCAAGCTTAGCATGTGGTGCTTTCATGTCTTGAAAAACTTTCATGTCATGACATTTCAGCATCTTCTGGATTCTTGGCAGCTAGAGTAGCTGTCTTTCTAGATTCACCTACCTGAGAATAGTCTGCATGCACTTTTTGGTAACTGTAAAGCATGCCTCATGTGTACGTAGAGTTTTCAGTCACTAATATGCTCCAGTGAAGTTTATATCTTATAACAGCTATATGGAGGCACACGTGTTCCTGTAAGACATCTCTGCTATCACACTGTCTAGTTTCTATTTTTTTAATCTCACCTTTGCTATCATGTTACAAACACAACCAGAAGACTAATATGTTGGAGCTCTTTTATATTTCCTCATATATAAACCTGTGTTGGTTATGTAATGTACATACACATTTTACCATGTTCAGCTCCTTAAACAACTTATAAAGGGCTGCATATGCTAATTTTATATTAGGTTTTTAGAGCAGGGGTGACATGTTGTAACAGCATAATGAAGTGGTTGATAGATGAAAAAGAACTTTATTTCCTACTTGCTATGGCATAGTCAGCTTTGCAAGTTCATGCCCACTAGAGGGACTGTTGCTTATACTGCTTGCAGAAACCAGTCATGCCGTCCCTTTAGTTATGAAGTTTTAAAACTTTGAATGACCGACTCTGGTTAAATCCTCTAAAAAGCAAGTCTCCAAGCTATTTCTGAGAGTGTAAAAACTTTGGGCACAGTGCTGTTCTTCTGAGTCCAGATATTTTTTACTGAATTTCCTTATTAGATGTTCTTTTTTTTTTTGTCGGAAATATTATTTTCTGTTCTCTGGATCCATCAGTCCAGGCTTCCCCATGTGACGTTGCTGGGGATTAAATTAGAATTCTATTGTCAAGGAAAAAATGTTGGCTGTCTTTATTTATGTTTGGAGTAAGTTTTGTTTTGCAACCATGGTGCGAGTAAATATGGTAAATGAATCAGTTCTTGTATTCACAAACGTCATTGAAATGGGTTTCCCCTTTAACTGGGACATAGTGGGTTTTGGGTTAGAGGCACGTAAACTTATAGTCAGTATGAGAAAACTTCCAAATGTATCTATGTTTTCTTGTTAAACCCGGGGGGTGGGGGTGTTCTGTTTGTTTGAGTTTCATGTTCCTGACCTGTGCATTTTAATTCTTAATTACAGAAACATGAAAGAATACAGGAAGTCCTGCATGACCATGATGAATACCTGTGCTAATTAAGTCACTGGCTTGGTACTGGGAGAACAGCAAGGTAAGCAGCCAGGCCGTGCCAGCAGCGTTTGTTGTAATCTGCATGGCTGTATCTCAACAAAGCCTTAGTGCTTTCAGATATCAAATTCATAACAAGCCGGGCAAAGACAAATAGCCCACAGGTTTGAATGCAATAGATTTACTTTTAGTTCAAAGCTTTGGCAAGCGAATGTCTCTGTTTTCCTTCCG
>NW_009926646.1:22415-23172 GCF_000696875.1 Nestor notabilis
GGGGGGGGGGAGGGGAGGAAAGTACAAGTTCTGTGGTGGTTTTCTATTTTAAAAAAGGCAATAACTCTAATTTCAGCAATCGATTCCTGACCAAAGCTCAGCTTCCTGGGCTGACTCTAGGGAGGGCCTGGGGGAGGGGAGGAATGCTTCAAAAACTTAGCTGATGAAAAGGCATGCTGTTTTGTGGATGCCTCCCAGAATTGTTTAAATCTGTGTGTGTGCGCGCGCGTATGAAAAGAGAGAGAGAGATATCTCCATGACAACTGGCCTGGCCGGTCTGTGTTCCCTGCAATCATTTTAGCTGGAGTCAATGCTGCGAAAGGTCATATGAAGGAGCTGTGGGAAGCACAGCAGGTATTAGACGCTAAACGGCTGGTTTTCTGATTTCCTCACATAGTAAGGCAGAGTTTTGTCTGGGAAGTACAAATCAGAGAATGGAGTGGAAGGGGAAGTGCTCCAAATTTCAGGTAACAAAAATTGCCTTTTAATGTTATTTCGTCCCATTTTAAAGTGTGTTGGTTTTTTTTTTTTCCTTCTTTCTGTGGTGTTTACTCCCAGCCGTGGGGCTGAGCACGCTGGGTTTAGATTATTGCCTTTTAATGTTATTTCGTCCCATTTTAAAGTGTGTTGGTTTTTTTTTTTCCTTCTTTCTGTGGTGTTTACTCCCAGCCGTGGGCCTGAGCAAGCTGAGTTTAGATTCCCTTGCTCTGGGGAATGATGTCATGCGGCAACAGTTGGATTCTATTAGCCAGGGAAA
>NW_009926646.1:23197-79845 GCF_000696875.1 Nestor notabilis
ATCCTGCATTTTTGAAGGAAAAAAAATAAAAAAAAACCCCTTTGGCTCTTTGTTGGATCTTGTGCAAAGGCTGCAAGAAATGTTGTTTAGTTTTGTTGTGGTTTTTGTTTTTTAAAGAAAGTTTCTAATATTAATTCCCAGAAAATCACATTTAGGACTTAGTACCAAACTTTAAAAGCACTGCAACAATTACTCCTATATACAAGAAAATAATTATGGAAGTTTTGCAGACTTCAGAAGACACTTCCTTATTCTTGGTTATTTCTATATACATATTTAACGAGGAAATTAATCAGACAGTAATTAAGTGGAGGATTTTATACCTCCATGCACTTGGGGATCCTTCAGCAATTGTTTGGAGAATGTGCTGCTAGAGTTTCTTCTGGGTTGGGCTCTGTCTCAAACAGCTGCTTATGAATAGATGATGCTGGCAGCATTGCTCTTAATAAGGTTTTCAGTCCTGGACTGTGTTTTAATAGCTTTAAACCAGCCTTTTTTGGGAAGGGTAATGGGAAAAAAGCAGAAAACTAATAATTTCAGCAATTCAAAAGGGTCTTTTTCCCCCTCCCTCTTTCCTCAGAGACATTTGCTAACTGCTGTACTCAATGCTCAATGTTAGGAGAGCACGCATAGTATTTTAAGCTGAAAAATAACAAGGTAATGTACAGCTGCTATATCATATTGAAAAGATGTAGAAAATATATATAATCCTAATTCCTTGAACATCACAAAACCCCACTGTACCGATAACCATGATGAAAAGGTCAGTTAACCCCTATACTGTTTAAACTCCCCTCTAGCAGATGCTCGTTTCCACTTTTAGGCCGCTTTGTTCACTTCTGTGCATTTCAGGCATGATCCAAAGCTTGCTGGAGTCCATGGGAGTTCTCCCGTCAACTTCAAAGGGCTTCAGATCAGCCTCTGCCTGAGAACCTCTGTTTCAGTCTGTTGACTGCAGGACCAGGCCACAGGCTTTCCAATTTCTTTCTTGAACTTTCCAAACAGAAGGTCTTTTGTGTTCCTCCAAACAATGCCAGGCACTGCTGACTGGCTTTAGCGTGGCTGCTAAAACATGCTGGAGATAGTGGTGATGCTTATTTTTGCTTTCTCTTAAAATCATCCTAGAGGTGGGGAAAGCACAGAGAATGGAAGTTGGATCCTTCTATCCCACTTCCCCTCCTCACAAATGGCCGTTGTTTATGAGTGTGTGTGCGTTTGTGTGCAAATTGTTCCTTGATTAAAGGGCAGCGTTGGCTGTGCTTCAGGGAGGAGTTCCAGGAAGACTTTAAGAGGAAAACACTGTTATTGCTGTGATCTACCAATAGAGCACTCATGAGGGCAAAGCAGGCTGTCCTGCAGCAGGCAGTCCTTGTACAACATGCATACAGAATTCACAGCTGCCATCTGTGAACTGAGGGCTGATCAGCACAGTCTAACTTTGTGTCCTCCTCTTGCCTACCAGATTTGACCAACTTGATTCTACAAAAAAAACACTGCTCTTCACTATCAATTAATAACCTGGTTAAGTGATAGGAAAAAATAATGGGTTTTTGTCCACTTGATGGTTAGGAGCAGTTTAATAAGATATCCTTGTGCAGTTCTTGACTAGAAATTAAGTATCTGTGGAGCTGGCATGTTCACTCGAACTGTCCTCCTCCTTAAGGAGGAACACTGTGATGATTACCCAAGTTTAAGGCTCATTTGTGGGAAAATGTTATTTGTCCCTGAAATTTCTGAGGCAAAGATTATGATTTTCAAAGGTTATGATTTTCAAAATCAGAACTTTTTAGTGCTTACATTTTACAGGTGGTCAGCTTGAGAAGCCTGAGAGATCTCTGCAAGGTATTGCAAATTGGGCATTCCAAAGGCCTTTTGGTGTTTATCTGTTGTGTGGTGTGATGCAGTGAGAAGCCTGATGATTTCTGTCTTCCTGGCTGAGTGGCATTTACCTTAACTGTCTATGTTGCAGTATTTACATGTTACTTTGAAAAGTGCTACAAGGCATCGTTTGCATAGTTCTTTAGTATAATTTCCATATGTCCTAGCATTATGAATGAATGAATTTGGAATGAATTTCAAAAGGAGGTTTTTTGTGTTATGTACCATGTATGCCTTACCAGTAGGAAATAAATAAACAAATGAAAGCAATAAATCATAATGTATTTATTACTGCACTCATAACAAAATACCTTATAGATGACTTACTATGGTTGGGCATAAACTTAAGCAGAAGCACACAGGCATTGGCACATTGTTTCTTAATTCATTAAGGGAGTAAGCAATTCCAGAAGGCTGCTGTTATACCTGGGAATGCATGTGGAGTTCTTACAGCAGTGCGTGCAGTTGTAGTGGCTCTGTGTTCAACTCAGCTCCTGTGGATAGGTCCTAAGCTCAGCGTTTGCAGCCTGCTGTAGCTGTCACTCTTTAAGTGCATTCATTTCTGTAACTCACAGGGTTGCTTATATTGTTGTCCTGACACAAACCTCCTTGTTGGTCCCCTGCATGTTTCTGCCAGTGGCTGTATGCTTGCATTCTGTCTGCGGATAGTCAGTGGCTCTGAGTTTTTCAGAGAGATTAATGTGGTTTTTTGATAGGATTAGTTCAGTCCTGTCTCATTGCACTTAGAAAGAAAGTGAAAGGGCACGGTAGAAAACTTCTTTCGTTCTTTCTCCTTGACTCTACCTAATGAGCAATTTTTATATTCTGAGTTAGTGTTTTGACTGCTTGTTTTATCTTGCATAAGATCATCTTTTGTGTAACTGTTTGTAATCCCTCTATCCACAGGTTGACAGTGTATGTTTCCCTGTTGCCTCTTGCAGTGAGTTCCAGGTCTATTGCTTTGTTGACATTTGTCTTTATTACTTGGAAATACACCACTTTGTCTGCAAATGAGCTGGGGCTACATAGGAGCCTAGGACTGACCACATCATAATTCAGTACTTGTTTCTGCTCTTACTCCCTTCTTTAAATAACTCCTCTAAGTCTCTTCAGTTTTTCTTCTTAGGGAACGTCTGAGAGAGACTGGAAAAACACCGTAGTTGTCTCTGTCTCTGCTGATTTCTTTGAAGTTTGGGTGATCTTCAGGGCCCTTGGTGTTGCAGCTGTGGACTGATGTACCATTGAATTCTTGAATGTGAGATCAGTGTTCTCCATCTGTAACCTGATGCTCACAATACATGGAATTCATTAATTGAAAACAAAAGTATTGCATATTTAGAAGAGGTGTTCGTGAGGATGCTCAAATCTTTCCTTATTTTCTGTAAGTTGATTTCAATTCCAACTGTATGAACAACTAATTGTCACAGTTGTTTTGTTTCCTCTCATGTGCTGTTTTCTGGTCATGGTGACTCTGAGTGACTTTTTAAAGAGTAAAATGTGACATGCAGAAGATTTGTTCTCAGCAGTTCACACTGGATATATGCAGCTACCTTTAATTACAGCAAGAACCTTGAAATGCTTGCACTGTCATTCTGGTCTGCAGTGCAGGCTATCATTAGGGCTAATCAGTGATCTGTGTTCTGCCTTTGCATCTTTGACCCAGTTACTTTGCTGAACTTAAGACAGTTGCTAGTGTGACACAAAACAGACGCTTGGCATAGCCCTGATCACAGAGCAGGGAGAGATCTGGCAACTTTCACACAAATCTGTTATAATTAAGGCTTCCGGTCTGGGATTTAAACTTCTTCTTTCTCTTAAAAGCCTGAGAGGCTTTTAAAAGTATTTTTCAGGCTGGAAATGAACCTACTGCTGGTGGAGGCAAAGTCCCCTGATGGTACGAGCTGCAGGCAGGCCACGAAGAGGCAGGTGCTGTTTTTGTTCCTTTGCTAGGCTTTGTAAACATGCTTCCACCCTGAGCTCTTTATGAACAGAGCCTCCAGGTTGTTCCTCAATTTCACATGACAACAACAGAGTCCCCTAAGCAGTTAGAGGAGTGTTGCATAGTTGGCTTTCCTCCAGTGCCAGCTCTTAGACTTAGTTCAAGCCTCATGTAGCCTTAAACCTCTCTGCCCACTTGGAGCCAAACTGCTGTAGTGTAAGGGGTTGGTCAAAGGAGTCCCATTTCCCCATCCTGTCAGAGGCCATGCTCCCCCTTTGGAACTTTTATCCCCATCTTGTTGCAGCTTGATGATAAGAAGATAAATCAGAGGCTAAAGCTTCTGTCAATGACAAGAGCACAATTTGGCATGCCTTGCACAGCTGGCATCCAAAGGATATAAGCCATCAAATTATCTGTGCTCCTGGTCCAGCTGAGCTTGTTGGTTTATGACCAGAACATCCCTTCCCTCTTTAAGGCATGTATGAAAGCTAAAAGGCATCACTAAGCATTTATCACATTATGGACATGCTGAGGACAGCTGGACAATTTTGACAGTACAAAACCTGCTCCCTGCAATGTTATTTCATGCCTTCCTCATAGAGAGCAAAAAGCAGTTTGAGAGCTGCAGCAGTATGGAAATATTTGCAGCTGCACAATTCGCATTCCCATGTTCCAGTCTCTCACAGGCCCATGCAGACCTTCTATTATTAGTTTTAAAGGAGAATAGCTGGCAGCTGATTAGTTTGAACAGCGTATTCCAGAGAGCTCTTTTATGACTGAGTTGTCAGGAGTGGCAAGCCAAGAAAGTACCGACTGAAGTTACAAAGAAAAATCTCTGACGTGGAGCACAATCTTGTTTATCCAAAAGATTTGTATGGGACAAAACTATCTTCATACCTTTCTGCTGTCAACATGTTCAAACCCGTGTTGAGGGAGGTGAGAAGCTGAGTAGCTCAGCCTGTGGCAGTTCCTGGGAGAGCTTTAGGGAGTTTCCTAGCACATTGTAGGGCAGGGGACATATTGCAACTCGGTCTTCAGAAACCCACCTTAAAAAATAATTTTTCTGGTGTGTATTTTGGAGAAGAGTCAAGCTGGTTTCAGAGGAAATAGTGGGAAAAAAACCCCAGTTTTGGACAATGGATATGCTTTGTGCGGTCAGCTGATGCTCTGGATTAGAGCTGCGCCGCTGTACATCAGACTGGGTTTCACTGTTGTACTGACCCTGCTACACTCATGCTTGATGCAGCACATTGGCTTTTGGGAATGTATGAATACCTAAGGGAAAACATTGGTTTTTCAGTGCTATTTTTATTAGCAGCAGCACATGACAGTAGGTTGCGAGTGGAGCAGTATTGCCTCGGGACATGCTGTCTGGACACCCCTTTTATTTGCTGTGAAAAGCACTGTCCTTGTGTGCTGCTGGTAAGCATGACCCTGCTTCCAGCCTGAGCAGCTGAAGCACAGCTCTTTTCCTGATCTGAGGCTTTATTGGAGACAGAGAGGCAGTCCTGTCCCTGGAGATGCACACGATGATCCATTTAGGTCTTCTGTCTCCTCTGCCATGACACTGTAAAAATGCCACCTGCTTTCTCATAGCACTGTTGCCTCTGTCCCTGCTTGGAATGCGCTGGGTGGCAAGGGTTGCAAAAGCAAAGAGAGCAAAGAGGAGAGCACAAGGTAAAAAAGCCAAACTGTTCCCCCCACCCCCCCCATTACTGAGGGAGACTTTCAGCTCGGAGAGCTTGTGTCCTCCACGGTGATCAGCTGGCAGGAACACTGTTCCATTGACCCAAGCTAGAGCTGCTGCTAAGGCAGGGAGAAGGTGGTCCCAAAGTGCATGCAGAGCTGAGGTCCTCACAGACCCTGCCTGTCGCCACGTGCTGAGCCCATCCTCCTCTGTAGCAATGAGAGTAAGGAGTGAGGCTTTTTCCCTTTCTATCCGGCAGTTGAGCCCAGGTTTCTCTTTCAACAGAAGCCTTCCCATAAATAAGATTTCTTTTGTGTAAAGGCTGAGTGAAAGCAGAGGTTGAATCTTAATGCATTTAGAAAGCTCACTTCATGTCCCTGTGTTTGGAGCTCTTTGTGTGTGATGAGATGGCTGCTATACAAGCTGGTTGTACAGGGGACTCATGAGAGGATTACAACATCTTCTATGTCAGACGCAGTGAATAGCATAATATACTGTCAAATCTGGCATTTGCATTAAGATCCTCTTTCCTCTCCTATGGAGACATTATCCGATTTTCTGCTGAGACACATCAAGAGCTGAGACCCCTGCTGCATTTTATTTACTATTGGCTGACATGCATGGACAGTAGAAAACAAATGTAAACATGACTTGCTGCTGTGTATTACAATAACACAGAATGTTTCCTGAGGATTTATGGCCATCTGGAAGAAGAGGGTGTCCAAGAGGCAGCCTGAGGTCATCAGCTGCAGCACCTTGTTGGCAGATCCCAGCATAGTTCCTGTGCCTGTAGCACTGATGGTTCTGATAACGGGGGTGTGCCTACCTGTTCTAAAAATATAGCCAGATCCTCAGGTAGAGGAAGATGAAGCCAGTGGAGTGATGCTAAAGGTTCCCATGATTTTTCTAGAAAATCTGTGCAGTTCGTGTTCTGGATAGGACAGGCTGAGAGCAGAGTGGTCATTTATCTGGAGATTTCAGGTGTCATTCAATGGCTGCTCTGGTCAGCAGCCTGTTGTCCTGAAATCCTGAACAAATGGCCACATTCCTCTTTCTCCACCTCCATAAAATTTCCATGTGCAAAACTGGGCTGCATTAGGCAAAGCTCTCTCGTGCATCAGCCTCTCGCTGACTTGTATCAGATATGTAATGTAACTTTGGCAGTTACGTTGCTAATGAGGAGTATGGCCTTGCCTACAGTAGCAATGCAAATGGACTTACTGTCTTCTGAGCTCTGGCATCACATGTGCCTCCTGGGGTCACAGGGACAGGACAGACTCCAGAACTGACACTGGTTCTGAGAAGGATGAGTTCCTTCTCTCTGTCTTGGTGTTGAATGATATACTGGCTTATGGAAGTGTTAAAATGTTTACTATTGAAACCTGATTTGTCCTGAGAAAAGGAAAAATATGTTGCTTGCAGAGAGGGAACAGTTTACTACTACTGTGTCTGGGCAGAAAAGGGAGATGCAAGGAATAGGTTGGAGGAAGAATGTAGAAAAGGAAGAGTGCAGCTGAATATCTGTGAAAGAAGAAAGAAAACCTCGTTAAAAGATAGTTGTTCTTCTGGCTGAGTGGTTTGCTTCCTGCAAGGTGGGCAGAAGAGGAGCAAAGTTGAAACTCGGACTTCTGGCTCAGCATAACACTTATTTCAACATCTGCTTACAATCTGATTTAAAGGCAAACCAACCAACTCATCAAAATATTTTTTCAGTAATATGGACACATGGTGTTCCCCCCAGAAACCCAGTCCAGGGCACCAGTGGTAGTGAAGTCACCTGAGAGTCTGCTAGACTTTTCCACTGCTGCCCACTACTGAACAGGAGCAGCAAATCTGTTGGCTTGAACAGATTGCCCTTGTGACAGTGGCTCATTAACGATTGTCACATCAGTTATGTTTCCATGACAGCCTCAGGGCTGACAAATGTGACAAAGCTGTGTTTTATTAGCAAATCCCCCAGTAAATCCCCTGCTGGCCCTAGTCAGGAAAGCGTACAGATAAGAACAGAAAATTATTCTTCCAGCTCTGTTACTGACCGATTCTGCTGGTTTGTATGTAAACCAGCCAGCTAGGACTGGTTGCATTCCTCCGTAATTTGCAGTACCTCCTGTATGGGGCTGAACCTGTGATTAATTAGTACCTTTTTCCATTCGTTATGAAGTTCTAGTCATTGTTTCAGTGACCAAGGAAATTCTAGAGGTCAGACTGAAGTTTTGGGGAATGGAGCAGAAGCACCAGTGTTCTGGCTGTTACCGGATGGGCTTGGGCCATCTTGAATCAAACGTGGTTTTTTTCTTTTGCAGAAGAGTTATGGATATCTAGATAGGTATTTAGCCAGAGCTGAACCTGTGGGGTAAGCAGTCACCCTTGTTCTGTTGCAGTTAATTAAAAAAACAAAGCAAACCCACAAGAACCACACACACAGAAAACCAAACCCCAAAACAACAAAAAAAGAAAAAACAGGAGCATTTAATTTATAGTCAACTAATGTCCCCATTGCTTCATCTTCTAGTGTTCAACGAATAACTTCAATCTGCAACTGTTTGTTATGTGCAGGTTATCTACATTATGTTGTATGCCAAATCACGTCTATACGTGAAATTAGGAAAAAAGGATAAGATTATAAACATGCAAAGATCTCTTTCTGCCAGGAATGTATCAATCTTGAAATCTAGCAGGGTTTTTAATTCAAGTATTTGCCCCTTCTATGCAGGGGAGGTAAAAGAAGGGAAATACTAGTTGAATAAATTGGATAATATGATGTAAATAAGAAAATGCGGACGGCTCCTGAGCTTTGTGAAGTATAACATGATTGCCCTTTCCTGAATAGAATCAGACCTGCTTGCCGGCATTCAGTCCATCTCTGCAGGGAATTGCAGACAGGATGCAGCTCTGCTCATATTGGCAGGTATTGGAGGTTTTTTTTTACTGAAGTGACAGACCCTGGGGCTCTGTATTAGAAGGTCATGAGGCTGAATCCTGGCGCTACACACCACTCTTGTGCAGTTCAGCTGATAGGTCTGTGTGTGAACAGGCAACGCACGTATGTATGAATTACTGCTTGCCTCACTTGTCTGTATTTACAGACTTCAAGTAGTCAAACTCTCACCAGGAACATTTTATCTCCAAACCATGTAGGAGCATTTGTTTGGGAGATCCTAAGTTTGCCCAAGAGAGGTTTTCAGGAGAGAAAAGGTGCTGGTTCAAGACTATTTCCTGTGACTGACCATCTCGGTGGAGTGCAGCAAGCCTGTGTACGGGCAGTACTGAGTAACTCCCTGGCTTCACATTTCTGGTATTTTCTCTGAGATAGGAAATGGTGATGCTTCAGCTGCTCACTAGTGCACTGTTGTTTATGGTGCCACAGTGGTGTCATTCCAGACTCGAAGGTGATGACTTTGACTGACACACACATAGGTGAAAATATTTATTTTAAACCAGTGAGTGATAAATCTAATTATTATTTATGTGGTTACTGCTATAAATCAAGTCAATGCTTTTTTAAAGCATTGTTGGAAATTCTAGACAAAACTTCCAAATGAAATGTGAATCCCATTTTATAGCTCATGTCTGCTAGGTGCAGAGGGGGAAGCTGAAGAAAAAGAAATCAAGATACACCTCATAAAGACAATTTTTTTCATGTACTATAGTGGCAAATGTCTGCTCCCCTGATCTCCATGGGAGCCATGGCAGAGAGAGGCAACAGATCATCTTTATGGCTGATCAAGTATAGCCAGTAAGATAATAAATGACAAGGAATGGAAATGTGCTTGTTCTCAGAGTGCCATGTACCTCAGCTTAGCTGGGTATTTTGTGAGGAAGTATCTTTTGGTTTACATTTTTAAGGTAAACAATTCTCTCTTTTGAGTAAGAGAGAAAAAAGACTTATTAAGAAGGGGAAGGGGATGCCTAGTGAGTTTAAGGGATTAAGGGGATGCATAAGCATTTCCCTGCAAGATTTAAGATTCTGTTGTGTCTATGGCATTGGAAGTAGAAGCAACATCATTTGAGGACAGTGGATCAAAAGGAATTCAAAACAATTTTTATACTGAGTGAAATTTGTGGGTAGCCTGACTGACACCAGGCTTCCAGGACTTCAGTCAGACATCAGAGGGGAGTCAGTCACCAGAGCAAGGACAGACCCAGCCATGGTGAGCCTTGCCAGGGGAACCTTTGTGAGCTGAAAGGCAGCTGGTGGCAGTGGTATGCAGTGTTACCAATCATGTTGTATATTCTTTACAAAACTACAACAAAAGGAAGTGTTAGTTGGCTCATGAAGTTTACTGGAGGTAAAGTTTTCTTCCTCTCCCAGTAACAGTCTCAGCAAGTTACCTCTTCCACTGAACCTTTCTGAGATGCAGTGATGGTGTTAGAAACTGTGAAAACATCATAGCAAAATCAGGTTGCCACAATGTTTGAAGAGAAACTACTCAAGATTACTGATTAATGTTTTGTTTGTGTAGTGTTAAGTATGCTAAGTCCTCATCTGTGGCTAAGTTTCTGAGGTAGGGGGTGTAGTAATATCTGGGTTAACAAAAATCAGGCTTGATAAGCATCACTATTGAATTGGGTAGAATATTGCTTTTTTCTAGCTGTAGCTATTCAAAAGATTTTGAAGAGCCATTAATTCTCTTTTGGTTAAAAGGCAGAGAGAAGGAATCAGTGCATATCCATTTGCTCATTATTTTTTCCCAATCCTATCAGAAATCTGTGGCTAAAAATGTAGTACTTGGGAAATCTCTCCATCCTGTATCTCAATGGAAAGTTTGCATTTCTGTTGTGTTTCTAGAGCCAGCACATTCCTGCAGGCAGTGCAGGCGGGGAAGTGGAAAACCAGCTTCTTAGAGCTGTGAAAAAGTGCTTCATATCTTAGTTGTCTGCAGTCTAGTTTGGAATTTTTATTGTGCCTTTAAAACCTTCCCCCTGAAAAATGAGCTTGAAGCCCAGGCAGTATTATCATATAAGTGACTGAGTCATATTCCTTGGGAATTGAGGGATCACTGTCGCCTGGAGTTATGGTCTTGATGACTAAGATGAGCAGATAGTTAGGAATTGTAAATTTGTATTATACCATTCAATACTGAATTGAATTCTTTTGAGAGTAATCATACAGGGAGAAAACAGACATCATTATCGTTATCATGATAATGATAATCATTATCATTATCATAAGACAGGTTTTCTTTGTACTGGTGTAGTAGCAGCCAAAACAGAACATGGTGGGACTCACAAGAAGTAAGATGGAGAATCCATAATCTTGATGCTGTAGTGCTGGGCCTCTTGGGCCCTGTAGTGTAATCTTTTCTATAGTAGCCAGAGAATAGCTTAAATGTGATGACCCAATTTGGAGGCAAAAGCATTCTTCAAATTCACAAGTGCCCTCTAAAGACACACAGGGTCAGTCTTCTGATGTATTTGAGCACTTGATCGCACAAGCAGAATTTAAAATTGTAAGAAGCAGTTTGAAGTTCCACTGAAATAAAAATCAATTTGGTTTGTTGATGTATGTGGCAATTCCATTAAACAGATACCTGGAAATCTCCTCTAAATGTGCTTTTGGGGACCAAGAATAATGTTCTCAAAAGCCCTGAGCTTCTACTGATTTCCAGGAATGTTGAAGTCCTGAGTGCCCCAAAAGCAGAACTCAAATTCTGTAAGCACCTTTGGAAGGTGTTTCTGTGCGCCTACTTTGTGTTCCCCTGTGGGCTAAAATACTGTATCTTCAAACTGCTTCTGAAGTCATCCATCACATGGAATTTGATTTACTTTTTTCAGATAGAAAAGTTTATTTTCGGGTCTGTAACTGTGTAGCATTTTCTTTACAGTGAGAAATGTATACAGTTTGCAGTTTAGATGGAAAGAGAAATTGAAACCAAGTTGTCCTTCTGAGCTGTGCGGAAGCTGGCTCAGCAAAGGCAAGATGGCTTCATTTGTAGTTGTGGGGCTTTAAGCAGCATTCCTTTGGTTGTGAAACTGAAGAGCAGTAAGAAGAAAACAATAAGAGATAGAGGGGAAAAAAGAAGGTGAAGAAAGCAAAAGGGTAAGGGGGGAGCATCTGCTCCATACGAAACTAGAAGGATGTTCAGTCGAATGACAGTTGAGAGAGATTTTATCTTTCCCCATCATCAAAACCGTCCAATTAATACACTTCTTGAAGAAGCTTGTGTTTTACAGTTCAGTTTTAAGTTTCCCCTACTCAAATATAGCTGGGTGGATCATATATTTGCAGTTTCATATCTGAGACTATATTAATGATCCTAGATATTGAGGTGAATGTGACACATACCTTTGTGGGGGAGTTAACTTGCCCCTAGATGAGGGGCGATAGATCTGTGCTGTACAGGACAAGGGAGATCTGTGATGTACACAAAGCAGCAGATCAGGTCTCGGAAAACTATGCCTATGAGTAGGCGACTATGCAGATTTTTCTTCTTCCTCTCTCCCTAAACAAAAAGGGATATATCCAAAGGGGCTGTGCAGGATACTGTATTCAATTCTCAACCTGAAATCTGCTAACGGGTGAGAAAGAAATTGCCTGCATTTCCAATTGTGGGAAAGACATGAGGATAAATGCCCTGAAGGATAAGTGGTGTGTAAGGCTGTGAAGAAATAAGGAAAGGCTTCAAAAATAATTAAATAATTAGATCTCATTTAAGTGATGATTCATAGAACTTGGTCTTGGCTGTCTTTGGACAGAAACTTTGGAAGAAGCAGTGGCCAAGAGGTGAATGAAAATGCACCACAGTTCTTTTGGCATATTGCCTTCCAAAATAGATGGTGAAGCTTCTCCTGATGGAGCTATAGCTTCTCTGCTAAAAACATTTCTTACCTTGGTCACAAAGCCACTCAGAGCTGAGTTTTAAGAAGGTACTATATAGCAACTTTAGTCAAAGCAAGGTTCATTTTAAATTGTCATTCATCCTGTAAAACAATTTCCCAGTGACAGTCAAAGAGAGTTTAAAGACCTGAAGGGATCTTGACTGATCCACTCACTGTACATGTTATTAGGTGACTAAGTAGGTAAAACATAAGAACGTAATGCAAAAGAGACAGCGTGGTGGTTTTACACTGGGCAAAACACATGTGTTTAACTTATCAGATGGAAAGCTTTTTACTGGTGCGTGAAAGTTTGGCTAATAGTTAACATATTAATAAATTTTACTGTATAAGGATTCTGTACATGATGGCTGTTGTAATTTCCATTGACTTCATTTAAAGGTTTGTGTTAAATTAAGTCTAGTTTCTACTTTTCCGTGTACTGTGAAAATCTGATTTATGGTGACAGTGTCTTGGGTGACATGGTCTAGTGTGAGGTGTCCCTGCCCATGGCAGGGGGTTGGAACTAGATGGTCTTATAGTCCTTTCCAACCCAAACCATTCTATGATTCGACATCCTGACCAAGTTAGAAATTTCTAGTGCAATAGAATCATGTTAACAATTTTAAAGGGTTTGTGCCTTTTATGTTATTTTCTTCCTTTCCTTCTCCCAGAGATGAAAATTGCACTAGCCCGGGAGCTGATAGGGGTTTTGGTTTAGTTGTTTAAATTGCTTTTGGTTTGTGGTATCCTGGCATCAGATGCTTCTCTTATCTTGCTGTATGCAGATATCTATTGATGGAAACTTTGGCAGCTCTGTTGCAATTTCTGGTGCAGTGTTTTTACAGAGAAGTATTTTAAGACACCGTAGGAAACTGGAAACAAATGGTGCAAAAAGCAGTGAGGCTATAGATGATACTTGATCATACTGACTAGTGGTGTTGGATTGCAGTTTCACTTCTATTTGAACATCAGAGGGTAGTGACTCCCTAGAGAGCCTTGGGAAGCTCCCTGAGACAGCTCTGAAAATTTAACTGGTGTAAACAGCTCTGTACCTTTGTGGCACATCTCAGCTGCAGAATATGCTATGAATGGGAAGCACTGGTTATTTATTTTGGGGTTTGAAGTTGTCAGGGAGCACTACCATGATATTACACAGCAGTAACAGAGCTAGCCTGATGCACAGACAATCTAGTTAGAGGTGGAGCTGAAGTTAAGTATATTTGAGATCCCACTTACTCTATTACTGACGAAAGGACCTTTCTGATGCCTTTCCAGCGCAGACAGTTGAAGCTGTGTGTATGCAGCGGGTTTCCTTTTCTTTTAGTCATGTGGTACATAACTGGACTTGCTTCTTTTTGTCTCTGCGCAGTTTGAATCTGCTGCGTTTTGTCTGTATGGGGTGATCCTTTTTGAGAAGTCTGCTAATCTCCATTGGACTTGACAGGGAAAAATGCTAGGGTCATGGTTTTGAAACTGAAAAGTGCGGCACTGTAAGAAATTGTGTCTCTCTGGTAGAACATGAGGATAAAATTCATTCCAGACTCTGTGTTCAAATGGAACAGTTTATGAATGGAAGCACAGCCCCTGGATTGTATTTCAGCATTAGTCTCTGGCTCGGAATTGTGCTATTTGCAACATAGACAAGGATACGTATTTTATAAGCTTTCATTCTTTCACTGTTCAGATTGTTCAAATATAAAATCTCTTGCGCTGGAGATGGCTGTGGAGTATATACCGTAAGAAAAACATTTGATTTTTAAAAAGAAACAGGTTTGTAACTGTTGTCTGCAGTTTACATATTGAAAATAGCTTTATATTTGGCTGAAGGAGAACTGTCTAATGCTCAGAGGTATCACAATTGTATTTCTGCTTTACCTCAATTTTTCACTATTCATGTCATTATCCAGAGTTGATGACAATAATGTATTTATCAAAGAAACAAACAAAAGATGCTTAAGCTGCATGTATTAGGAAATTAGGAGCCTTGAACTGAAGTCTGTAACCTTTCGAGCGCCTGCTGCAGAGAAACAGCAGCTGAGAAATAGATGCTTAAAGATGAAGGAGCCAACTAACACACTGTGGTTTCACCCACTGCTTAAAATCTGTTTAGTTTTAGACCTCTTAAATGGATTATGTTATAATGTTGATAGAAATAAAAATAAGATGCAAAAAGAAAAGCTTAGACAAAAATTTGAGGTGTGATTTTTACATCTAATAACCGGAAACTGATCTTTTTAAAAATTCATTTATTGTTTCTCTGTGATATTTAGAGATGCTGAGCTCCTATAACTTCATCTGGGAAAAGGCAAATTCTTTTTTAAGGATATATTTATGCCTCTCCACATTCTTGCTGTTGTGACCTAGCAAAATGCTAGGTCATAGATTTAAAGCATAGAATATCAGCTTTTTTCTTTGAGGTAATAAAAACTTTTTTCTAAGTAACAGTGTGTGAAGCTTGGAGTAAAAGCTGAGACACGGCAAGATTTTTAAAAGCAGCTGAGTTGCACCAGAAAGAAGAAGAAAGTTGGGGACAATACAAGCAGCTCATTTTGACCAATTTGCTGACAGTGTCCTTGTGCATATTGGGCAAGGTGAGGTGAATGACCACTTGTCTACTGGTCTCTGTTGAAGTGTGCTGGCCTAGCTCTGCAGAGAATTGCCTGTGTCCCTGTTGTGCTGAAAGGGGTGTTGTTGACCATCCCAGCCAAAGTCAAGGAGTGACTTGTTTCATCCTGTCTCACCAATGGAATTCAATCTACCTATACTGAAATCAGCTGTTAGTCTGCATTTAGTCTAGGCATCTGGAAACAGAAATTTTCTCTTTGATTGTCAGTTCATACTACAATTATGAGCACAGATTATGATATTGTTGAGAAAGATTCTTCAGAAAATACTGATTTATTGTGGTTTGTGCATCATCATTGCAGCAAAATAGGAGAAAAATGGTGCTAATAATACAGGACCCACATGTTTATTGATGTCTAGGAATCTCTTCAGCACTTAACTAATGAGAGAGTTTTGGTTTTGCTTTGGTTTTACTAATTAATAAGGACATGAAGGAGCTTTGGTCAAATAGAATGCTCAAGCAATCTTTCAAAACATCAGTTAGTCTTATTTTTAAAATAAATGGGAAGAATTAAATATAGTGCTGTAACAAGGTTTCTTATTTCAAAGAGCAAATTGTGATGGAGCTATAGCAAATAGTAGCACAAGCTGGGCTGAATTGGATAGGTGCCTAAACATGAAGTAGGCCTGGAATTTCCTGAAGTTATGGACTCCAGAGCCACCAAGGATTGGTGTCTCAGGGAATAGCCACAGAGAAGAAACAGGAAAAGCCTATAATGAAAGGACAGAAAAACTCATGGGGAAATAAAGGTGAATTTTTGAGGTCAAGAAGCATAAAGACAAAGTGAGGACTGCCAAAGGTGCAGTTGGATTAGACACTGCTAAGGATGTTAAAAGAAAACAAGTTATTTTTGATTATTTTTTCCCCAAAAAAATTTATGCAAACAGAAGTAGGAAAGAGGTGTGGGATAGGTAGGATAGTTAGCATGAGAAGAATGTTTTAGTTACTAGTGACTGTACAGAATATGCAAAAACCAAATTATGCTGCATCTTCATTCCCAAGGGAGTGTAAAAGGGGATGGTGAATATTGTTGACCTGAGGGAGAAGATTGGCCCTGGAGGCAAAGAAGAAATACTAGAATAAAAGGCATATGAAAAACAGCTGGCCCAGCAACAAACCTTTAAGGACAGAACTTCTGTGGTGTGCTGGGAAATTACAAATATAGGAGAGGTGTTGCAGAAGAGGAAAAATGCAGGTCAATGGTTTGGGTCATGATAAACCAGCTAGGAAGGAAAGGAGTTTAAAAGTAAAAAGTAGAGTATGCTGACTAATCTGAGAGCTCCCTCTGATAGCTCTATTGCAGAGGCAGAGAAGTGGCAAGTTTGTCCTCTTTGGACTTTTTGATAACAGAACTGCAGTGGAAATCTCTAAGTGAGAGAAATCTGGAATCAGTAGAGCAATTTAGAAGTGACTTGGTAAGGATGAAAAGATAAGGCAAGTGCTGAGAGAACAATGTCATGTTGGAGGGAGGTTATTAATGAACAGCATTTTGACACTAGTTTTGTCCACTATCTGCATTAAAATGTTCATGAAAAGGAGCATGCAGTTTAATTTGCTCCTCCTACACTGGTGATTTTTCTGACTGAAATAACTGAAATGGTGTGGCAGTGTCATCACCTGAAGATGAGAACAAGAACCTGGGTTCTGATTAGTGACAAAATGTGGTGAAAATGGCAAACCTAATTCAATATGCATATTTTTGGTGGACATAAGGAAGGTACAGAGGAGTCTCCTGCTGGCATGCTGTGAGTGGTTCTGGTCACCCACATTCAAATGGGTGATGTTTGATCTGTAGCAAGCACAAAGAATAGGTGTCAGGATGCTTAACATCATGGAGGACCAAAAAAATGGACAGAAGAGTGGAGCTCTGCAAAACCAAAGCAAAAAGAAGGCTGGCAGGAGCTTCGATATCGCTCTATAAATGAACTGAAGAAAAGAGGGACAAGAATCAGAAGACAAGCAAATAGAAATTTAAACTGAGAACATTGCTGTCACAAGAAGTAGGCAGTATGTTAGGTGACAAGGAGCTAAGATTACTGCACTGGCAGATCCTTTGGGGCCCTTACTTTCTATGTAGAAGGGTTACTTACACCCTTCCCTTTCAAATTGTTTTGTATTTTCTTTTTTTCAGCTTCAGTTCAGCTTCTCTCCATAGCCTTCACGTGTAAGGAGGTTCAGGCAGCAAAGTGGAGAACGATGTTGCAAATCTTTTACTGAAACTTACAAAATTGTTATACAATTGACATAAATTAGGAGAGCCAGCATGTTTATGAATTATTCTGAAGCATGTTCTCTTAAAACACAGGGTAGGAATCTGGGTCAAATCCATTTGTTTTGTTTTAAAATGATTTTATTGTCAGAGCATTAGTTTAAATAGTTATTTGTCCATACTTTCCTATTTTTGTTTTCTTAATGGAAGTACCAACATAATTTTTTAAATGTTTTTCTGTGCATGAACCCTTCCTTGCCTTCCCTGCCTCCTCATATCCGTGTGGAATCTTTTCCTCTCCCCAGAGCCCTGAATGAGGGCATATAATAAACCACCACTTGGCTAAGAACAAGACTCAATTACTTGGCCAGTCCAAACATGGTCTTTGGGTTCTCTTTGTTCAAAATCAACATTTCTTTTCCCCTCCCCAGTTCCTAGGGTGGGTTTTTTTAGCTTGTAGAACTCACTGGTGCTATTTAAAGTAAGCCTTAGAAATAAGATTCAGACTGAAATACGGTGGTCCTTGGCCTTAAGTCCAAATGCCTGAACTTCCTCTGGAAGTAACAGGGGCCCTTTATCATTCAGGCAAAACTCATTCAGGAATAAAAGTACTTCAGGATTCAGTGGCACAAAGACTATATTTTGTGAGAACGTTACTGTCAAATAGGTTTTGAATCAGTGCACCTTTCCTACGTGTGAGCTACAGTTGTTGACAAAAAAAAGTCCTGCTTCTGATTTTGGGTTTGCTGAGTAAGCAGTCTAACCCTCTTGATTTTTGAGTGAGCTGATTTCACTGAGCTTTTGGGCTGATACCTTTGTCAGTAGGGACAATTCTGTAAATTAAAAATCAAGCAGTTCCCAACATTTGGAGCATTGTGTTTTTCTATAACCCTGGTCATGTCCTTTCCCATTTTCATGCCTCTGCAACTATGAATTCTGAAACATGAATCTGTAATCTTAAACTCAATAACTGATTACAGAAGCAAGGTGCCTTCTGTACAGCCCAGTTATTGACAAGAGTATTTCTAGTTTAGTCTTTGTTTCTCCTTGGCTGGTTGAGTTTCAAGGTGACTGGACAAGTCAAGCAGCAGTAATAACAGAAGAACCAGGCTTTTGCAGTACATAGTACTAGATAAAATAACAATCAAAAGTTGATAAACTTCTTGGGTTTATGTGAAACAAACAAAGCTCTTGACTGAATCAGAACTAGGCAAATACTTGTGTTTTATTCTTGACCTTACCACTGAATTTTCCAGGCAGATTATGGTGTTAAATCTTCTGTATGATCCACTGACATTAGAGGAATCTTGTTGTCTAACAGCACAATGAATAATAGGGCTTGGCTGAAGCAGGGTAGCATTGAAAGAAAAGATTTAGCTGAAAAGAGCTTGTATTTCTTCCATAAGAAAAATAACAGTTTTTATTGAAATAGATGTGCTTCTCCTTAGCAAGGGTAAAGTACCTTATTGACAGTGTTTTGAAAGATTCCTGTAATATGCTTGAAGAGGTTACTAAGGTGTTTCCTCACATGGAATCTTGGCTCTGTGTTTTCTAGCTATTTTCATTGGGCATTCACTTGTGGAGTTCCCCTGAAAAGATGCTCTGTTGAAAAGGTTCTGTATCGAATGACACATATTGAGGTATACTTGAGGTCTCTCTCTTGTTTCTTGTAAGAAGTGTGATTCCTTCTTGATACCTGAAAGCCTCATTCTGTGAAGCAGAAGTGGAAAATACCTTTTGAGAAACATGATGCTCAGCAGGTGCTCTCTTGAAGACGCCTATGCATTATAGCCTAGGCTGACTGCCTTCTGTATTGAACCAATTGCCTGCTGAAAGCAGATAACATCCAGTTTATATTGGCTGTGTTGAGGGGGATTCACCTTTTTTAAAGCACCTAAATAATTCACACAGTTGCATGCCATTGACTTTCAATGACACTTCGGCTGCTGAGTACACAAACCATTGCTAGGCATGGGAATAAGACTGCTGTTAAGTGTTCCTGAGAATTGTATGAAGGTAGTTTTCGGTAGCTGCCTGGAGCAGTGGTTTCTGGTGGAAGTCAGCAGGAGAAAAGCAGATGCTATGCACAAAATCAAATGAGCAGGGAGGAGATAAAAGCAGGAACATTGAGTTATTGGAAGAAGTGGAAGCCTGGCTCTACTTCTCCTGTAGGCAGATACATGCCTATATGCATTCCCTTGATGCCAAGCTGCTGTACAGTGGGATAATCAGCCCATGTTGTAGTTCCTGCAGAGAAGGTCCATTTCATACTTGTAAAACTGTCTTTGAATAGTCCCAAATGGAGACTGTACTGTTTTTGTCAGCAAGTTAAGGTCTTCCAAGTAGTGTGTGTTTCCTTTCAGGGACCATCACTTTCCTTTTGGAGAGCATCTCTACATTGGCACAGGCATGCTGTACTCTCACATAGCACTGGAAAAAAAAATGCTCATTCTAGGATTTGTATAGCACTGCTAAGTACATAAAATGCAAAAGAAACTACTATCCTTAAAATTATATGTAGGAAAAGGATGGACTGATTAATCTCACTAAAACAGAAAATGCTGGATACATCACTGTGCATTAAATCTTCTTTAGTTATAGATTTAAGTGTTGCACTGTGATGTAGGAGCGTAGCCATAGTTAACTTCTGAAAGAACTCCCTGTCAACAAAGAGTCTGTTCAGTTTCAGCTATGTTATTCATAAGTTTCATTCCTCCCTCCAGCTGTTTCCACAAATTGAAAGACTTAATTTCAGTTTATAAATGCTATTTCCCCATTGTTCATGCCCAAAGCTATTTTCCATGCCCCCAAAATCCTAAACCTACAAAAAGAAGCCATGTGGAGTGATCCTTTGAGGGGGAAGTCCAAAATGGCACAATGTTGGAGTTGTCATCTGCAAAGCTTCAACAGCTGGTATTTCTCTGTTGCTTATCTGTGGCTGGGTGGGGGTACAGAGCTGGGCACAGAGCTGAGTATGAACGGGGTGTGGTTGCATTACCAAAGGATTCACATTTGCTGTATTGTGGCTCCAGTTTTCTCCTTAAAACTGGAAGGGCCCAAACCTGCTTTTGTGAGAACTGAACAGAGCAGCTACTTGACGTTTTGAAGCTACAGTTATAGTTCGAGGTGTATTTGTCACTCAAAGGAACTCCAGCTGTATTGGCTTTTTAATAGGAAAACTGGTCAAATAGTTAAGAAAATGCTGATGCCTGGAACAGCAGAGATAATACCTTGAAACTGTGCCATAAAATCAAATTGCAGTTTGAAATAAAACCCTTAAACTTCAAACCATCTTCAGAAAAAGCATTCTTAGCATGCCACTTGCATCTGAAACATAGGATAAAGAAAACCTGTTGTATATGGATGTCGCACTGTGCATTCTTCCTTCACATTAAACAGGAAAAGATTTGTGCAGGGAAAATGAGGTAAGAGTTGAGATTATCACAGATATTAGGCACACATCAGAAAAGTGATGCAGTTATTCCATCGGGAAACTGCAGGAATTGGTGCTTTGTAGGAATCTGTGAATCCTGGTGCATTTATAATGCCTACAGATTTCAAGGTAAATTATCAGCTAAAATACCTTAGCCCCAAATCATCAGATGAGTAGATAGTCACAAAAGTTATCTGAAGTGTATTCATAATCTCATAAATCATTATCTTTTGGAGTCACAAATGGCATTTATTTTGTTCTAGCAGTATGAAATCTGCTGTTAGTCAGCTTTTAACTGCTGTGCACTGTGCACAAGTACAATTCTATCTGTCTCTAATACAAATCACTGACCCAGCATTATAAAAGAGTTCACAGGTACTTACCTACCTTTTGGAGGGCTGGGACTGAGATTTGAATGAACTGTGGCCTACTTTGTAGTATCAACTGGAAACCATGTGGAATTTGGCAACGTAGAGTTCATGCCAGGCAAAACTGATTAATTTCTGCCTTGAATGTTTAGATTTGTTCATTAATCAAACTCAGGGAAAAATATATTCACGTGAAGATGCAGAGTCTTTGTGTGATAGATTTTATAAGTCTCAAAGGCTGTATTCGTCTTATGATGATGGAATTTTTAGTAGGAAAGCATTATTTATACTCTGTGTGTATGCTTTATTCTAGCTAATTTACTTACAAATAGGCAAGTTTTGTTTGTGAAATTTATAAACAAATTGTGCATGCAGTATTGTGCACGTATATGTGCATAATGTGTGTGTAAAAGTTTATGTGTAGATGCACATTTTCAATTCTCTGCTTACTGGTATTGGAAAGATCAGTGTCCATACAACTGAGCTGAAGGAGGAACAGTGAAGGAATAGGGGACAAGAGAGAAGTTTGGGATACAGTTTAATTTCTGATACCATCCTGTACGAACACTGGCAAAGAAGTGTCTGAAACTAGAGTTTAGCTGACAACCGCTTAAGCATAAAGTCTAAGAAAGCAGAGTAGAATTCAGGTTTGACCTGCCACTAGGTAAACTACACATTTTGATTGATCGTAACAAACTCTGTAGTGACATCTTTTTGCTGATGAGTTGTTTTGGAAATAGACAGGTGTAATTCTGAAGGTCAGGTTGATGCAGAGTTACTTTACTAATCACATTTGAAAAGAGACAATAAAAATATTCTTGTACAGGGAGCAGATCCAAATTTGACCTCTGCTGCGTTCAGCTTAAATCCATAGGAAAGAATAAAAGAAAGATGAGTGCCAGCTTCAGTGCCAGAGTATATGATGCTGCCACTTGAAAGTTTGCTCAAATATGGACTCCCATGAGATGGGGAAAGTTTGAGTCAAAACTGTGTTTTAGGAGTGAGAGAGCACGTGTTCAGATAATAGATTTTACACCCTGACCTTCTCTTGAAGGAGTTATTTCCATATGGGTGCTATACCAAATTTACCCTACTGTGTGAAATGCTCTCTGCTTGGCAACAGGCCAAAACATTCCCTGCAAGGGAGAAGTGGATGAAATTGTATCTGATCGGAGTGTTAATCTATGTCACTCAGGCTTTTCCTGTGGCTGTTTCTGTGTTGCAATGGCAATGCTGAATATGCTTTTTCAATGAGATCATTGCAAAATCAAATTGCTATTAAATTATATTTTACTCACAGTTTTGAATTGAGTTAAAATAGGAACACGAGTGCTAAAACTTTGGATAGAAATGCTGGTGCTGGAGTGACGCTCCAAATGCTGTCTGGGTAAAATTAATCATTTCAAACAAATAGTTCGAGTTCACGTTACGTGTTTTAATACTGTTAAACATGACTGATAGCACATTATGGCACTGCAGCCAATTTGAAAACAAGAAAGGGGCCCCTATTCCTGAATGCACTGGCTACTTGTTCCTCCAGGACACATCCAGCTGAATGGAATGGTGTGGCATCACGATTTCTTCTTGACATGTTTTTGAAGCTGCGTACTCTCATGCCCTCTCTGGCACTGCGTCAGTGAAGTCTTGCAATGCGAACAGAGAAGTGGGATTTGGGAAGTCTGAATCTCCCATGCAAGACGCAGTGTGGGAGCAGTCTGCACAAGGCCATGCGGTGGGGCCTCAGCTGCAGGGCTCATGGGTGGCACTGCTTGTCTGTCCGCTCCTGGTCCTCTCCAGTGAAAGAGTGAAACAGTTAATGCTGTAATGCTGCTCTGCATTGGGTTTACTCCCGCCCTGTGGACTGTGAAGAAAGATTGTTCCCTCAGCAGAACTCACCAGTACAGTGGATCTATTCAAGCCTGCACCTGGGAAGATAGTTAGTAACTTCATTTATGAAATTCCTATCATAGAAGTGTAAGTTCTTTCAAACAGCAGCTGGTCTCTCGAGAGGTCTCTAACATGTCATGTACCCAGCAGTACGTAAATCATTCTCATGAAAGGAAAGAGAAGAAGGTCTTTCAAATCATCAAATACCATCTCACAACCTGGAAAGGTTTAAAAGATATTTGATATAATTCATAGTTTATTTGTGGGTTTGTTTTTGTTTTGTCTAAAACCCCCTTGCTCCTTCTGTTACGCAGCATGCGCAAGAACAGATCTAGCATGTCTGTGGCTGCTGCTCTGCTTCCTTGCACTGCTGGGAAGGGCTGTTGCTTCAGGAAGCCCCAACAAAAACCCCTCTGCTGGCAGGAGCTAAAGTCCATAGCGGTTGGGTGGCTGCAATCATAGCTCGGGTGCGTGGGTGCGTGAAGTGTTTTGCTGCCTCCAATGTTAGAACAGGTTTAAATGTTTCCAGTTGTTTCGCTGTCTGGTGGTTGGAGGCCTGATGAAAGGAGATTTATAACACTTAAACTTGTGGAAGCTTGTCGAAACTTTCCTTTCATGCAGATGATAAAGGTCAGTGCTGTGGGAGCCGAATTCTTTTCCTGTGAAAAGAATGGCTGCAGACACCTGTGGCTGAGCGGTAGCTGGGAAGATGTTCTCCACAAATTCATAAACCAGCCTCTAGCAGTAGGGGGAAAGCAGTGTAAAGACACAGCTGTTATAAAGCCAGTGGATAAAACCGAGGACCATGGTACCACTTCCTTTGCGATAGGTTAATTTTGTCATCATTTCAGCTTGTAAAAATATCCCTTATAGAAAGAAACAGCTCCTTCTCTACTGGGTCTTATTGGTGTTTTTTACGTCTGTGAAGGGCAACTCCTGAAATTCCTTATGTTTCTTCTAATGGCTTTTCAGCTTTGATTCACACTTTCCTCTTTTGTTGTAGTGTGGAAGAGTGAAATTCCAGCAAGGCTGACTTAGTGAAAACTGAATTAGTTTTGATGGCTGGAGAGAAATGTAACTTGATCTTCTGTCTCCAGTGCTTGAATCAGGAACTGAGATAATTGTTCTAAGACCCTGGTTGAGTTGCCAGAAAATAGAGCGGTGCTTCTGCCAGATGGTCACAGCAGAAGTGCCAGACATTCCTCCCCTCTTTGAGCTTGTGAGGGTGTGTATTTGAGAAGGAAAATACACACAGGCAGCAGGGTTGTCTTTCTGAGAAGCTGGCTGGGTGTGCAGTGCCATGCCATGCTGTGCCGCAGGGATACCGGGGTGTGATAGTTGGCAAGGGGTATATGCACAGGGACTCGAGCACAGGAGTGTTTTCCCTGATCTTCCCTGTTGAGCAGTGGCATTAGTCACTCTGTAACAGGGCTTGACAGAGAATGAGGTAAAGCCATCAGAAGTGGGTCTGAAGGGCACATCACACAGCAAGAGAAGCCAGCTGAGTCCCTGATGAAATCGTGGCTCACTGGAAGAGATGATGTTTGCCAGCTACTAAGCCCAGCTGCACTGGTTAATGATTTGTGCTTTTAATTGAAACCATTGTGCACTACTATAGCCCTGCCTCGTGGGAGATGCTGGTGCAATAAATCTTGATTTTTTCCATATTAGAAAGCTGTGTTCTTTGGGGATTTTAGAAGTCTCGGGCTTTTTTGCCCCTACTTTTCTGTTGCTATAGCTACTATAATTTTTGTTAACAAAGGCAATAAGTAGTTTACTGTGCTTAGTTTGTGTTATTATATAGATGCCAATATTCTCGCCAACCTTTCTCCTCTCCTCTCTTCCCTCCCCCCTCCCAAGTCAATTCTCTAAAGAAACTGCAGGAGTCTGGGAACTGCTAGACTCCTGTAGTCACTACAGGGCTGTATGTGCATGGGAGATGAGCATCTACTCATGAACTAGGGACTCAAGAGCTTGAGCTGGGGTTTGAGTTTGGGTTTGTGTACTGAAGAAGCAGCTATCCAGAGTCTGGACAATTTGCACACTCATAGAGTCACACCTGCTTTGCAGGACAGCAGGAGTTTTTGTCTCTTTCAGTGAAGTCTTATGTCAGGTTATTGTAGTATTGCAGACCAATTGAAGTATCTTTGGTAAAACTGAAGGTTGATTCCACGAGGGAAATTTTAGTCATGAAATGAAAATGTCCCTGAGCACGAGGAAAGATAGGCTACTTTCTCTGGGGGACACAGAGTGCAGTCCCAGCATGGAGATGAAGAAGGGGAGCGTACTTCTTTTCTCTCCTGCTGTTTCTTAATGCCTTTTTTCCCTCCTAAAAATCTCTTAACTTCCTTGTTTCCCACCTGTGTTTTTCTGACACAGTATGTTAGCTGTCCTTTATCTCACCTTTGTTCTACCAGTGTTCAACTTTTCTGAGGTTTGCCTGGTCCTCACCCCTCCTCCCTGTTTCGTCTTCCACGTGCTTCCTCTGTTTCAGTGGCGTAACTAGGAGGAAGGTTTAGGTGCACTCATTTTGCCCGCACCATGCTTCCCTCCCATCTCTTTCCTGTCTGTTCAGTCATCTGAGGTGGGACATGGAGTTAGGCAGGCAGGGCATGAGCTGCACCCTCTCAGTCAGCTTACACCCTGCTGTGGTTTGTTGTCCTGGGAGCACAGGAGGCTTGGTTTTATTTGTTTTGGCTTCAAATGTGTAGAGCTTGAAGGAGAGGGAGACAGTAGCCAAGAGGTTCATAAACATGAAGGGAATCAGAAAAGCACTGCGCACAAACCGGGTGCTCATTGCCCTGAGAGATGCCAGTTTGCAGGGAGGCAGCCATGGTAGACAGGAGAGAGCAGTTTTGGTTACCACAGAAGCTGGTGAGGTATGGTTTGTCTCTGTTAGTGATGTGTTTGCCATTGGTGATAACGGCATGTCTGGGCCACATCATGTTTCTGGAGAACTTGAACTTACTAAAGAGTATCTCCTCACTGCTTGTGTGTGAGCTGAGTCATAAAGTTACTGCTGGTTCATTGCTAAAGCAGTGATATTTGGAGATATCAAACCACAGATTTCTGAAGCAGAGTAAGAAAAATAGGAGCAGCTCTGGAAAAATGGTCCACTCAGATGCCAGAATGTGGGTGATGGGGTGTTCTCTCCGGCACTGAATTTGGGGATCTCAACTTTAAGCAGTTTTCCTAAGGCTGCAAAAGAGACCAAACACAGCTCAGAGCTCCTGAATGCTGCAGACACTGCCTTAATGCAAGAGCATAATTTCTTAATGTAAGCAGATAGCTCTCCAGAACAGTTCTTGCATAAATCCCCAATACAAACAACAGAATTGCTTGCCATCCCATTTGTTGCTGCTAATGCCTGTGTCCAGGGTCAGTTCTGGATGTACTTTGGATACAGGACCATTAAGATCATCTCAGTGCCTTTCTACAGATTCCCTGGGTAACTGCCAAGAGTAAAAGAGACAGACCCAAGGTTGTTCTCATCTCTTTGTACAAGCCAAAACATTTTTGGCTAATATTTTCTGCTTACATCCATGAGGTCTCCAGCCAGTTCCTCATCCTCCCAGGATGCTTTTATATCATCATATAGAGACAGTCCATCCAAATTAATAGTTGCTTCTCTAGAAGTGTTAGCATTGGCAGCTTAGGTATCACAGACAGGACTTGCTTCTTGGAGATACTGACTCACAACAGCAACACAATTACTAGGACACAGTGATCTAAACTGAATGAGATTCAGAGTAACAAAATATAGCAGTTCTTGACCTTACTGAGACACAGGTATTGAAGATCTCCCACTGCTGCTTGAAACTTAAAGCAACATTCTGTGACAGTGTCAGCTTGCCTTCTGCTTATACCAATGAATTTAGTTTTCTTTTACTGCATGGAATTAGGAAGAAGTTGAAGGACTTTGCACAGGGCAGTGTAATTATTGCCATTAGTTACTTCTGCTCAAGACCTCTGATTTTCAATCCGCCTGATACTCATGAAGCATCTCTTCCACATCCTTCTCCAGATGCTTCTTGCCATCTTCCTCTGAAGTTAGATTTCCTGGTGACATCTGTGCTGGCCAGGGTAGTTGGTTATCCTCAGAGTGTCCTTCACAGATTTGAGAGTAATGTTTTCATCAATCCTTGCTTTATTTCTCATTTTGCTGTTTTATTTGCTTTTCCACTAAGATACCCCTTCCCCCCATCCCATCTGTCTTCCCTTTTCCAAACTTTTCTTTTTTTTTTTTTTTCTTTGCTGTTTATTTTGTCAGTAAACAGAACCAGGATGAGGTACAAACCTGTTTGTTCTTCTTCCTTTCCTTCCATCATCAACCATTTGTCTGTATGGGGGTTGGAAGCAAAATGTCTCCCTGGACATCCTGGCCATTGGTTGGTGCTTTTCCTCCTCTCTGCTCCCAGAATGGGCTCTGCAGAAGGAGGCTGGGGCAAACATACCAAAAGAAGTCTAACAGCCTTCTGAAAATAGGTGAAAATAGTGCCACTAGCTGCAGTGGCCTAACTGGCCATTTAAACCCTTTGGTTTCCATGCTTTTATCAGTGACACTGTTTCCCACATTGTCACAAATAGTTGCAAAATGGAAGGCTATTTCCAGGGTTTTCAAGCTTTGTGAGTGTCAGCTTCACTGCTGCATCTCAGGGTATGGGAGAAAAAGCTCAAGGGTCTGCTTGCACAGGCTGTGGGAAGCCAAATTATTCATTTATAACTCACTGCCTGCTCTGAGATAATTCACTGGTTACATTCTCACTCCTAAGCATGACCTTACGTAAGGCAATTTGGAAAGTGTGTTGCCCACCCTAAACATGTACTAAGAACATCTGCATGGAGAGTTCAAGTGGGGTATTTAGGGTGTTGTAAATTCTCCTTTCTGTACAGACAAGTTCTGACTTGTTTCTGCTTTATAGAGTATGAACTGAGAAATGAAAATCGGTGTAATTTGTCTACGCTGGAAAATTAATTCAGGCTTAAAATACAACACAATAGAGATCTTATTAAGCCTCCGTATGGCCAAATGTGCTTCAGACATTCCTGAGTAGCGCAGCTTACTTCTAGAAAAGATGACACAGAAGTAGTCAGGAAACAGCTCAACTAGCATAACTCAAGCCATTTACCCAGTGACTCATAAGAAATGTATGGCAAAATGAAGACTGAATCCCTCTCTCTCAAGTCTTTATGCAGCTGCATCAAGATTCCCCTTCCTCCCATCATGTATTATTAAAACCTAGTAAAAGGCACATAACAGCTATTAATTTTGTAGTTTGTGCTGTAGTGGTGCTCTGAGTGGGAGCCATGTGTGTCTGGCAGGAAGGAGGGGAGGTGTGCTAACACCACTGCGGACAGCAGCTTGCTCTGTATTCTAGCCATGACCCATACATTGCCTCACATGATGCTCTAATGAACCAAAACCTACTGTAGCTGCAGTCAGGATGCTTCTCAGCTGATGGCAGACATTGTCAGTCAGCCTTAGGGTAAGGAAGGTTCAGTTGTTGGTGTCAGCTCAACAGGGAAGTTCCTTTTAAGACTCACTAAGACTTTCAGCTTGGTTTGTTCACTTTGTCTCCCCTGCAGCCTGTGCTCCCAGGCAGTCTGTCCTGAGCAGGGAACGGTGCTCTGGATTGTATTATGGTGTCTGTAGGGACTGGTGACACCCTTCAGGAAATACTGAAGGACAGTCTGTTTTCTCATTTCTTATGTTCTTTGTGATGCAAAAAATATTAATGAAAAAAACTCTTCTTTAAAGCTAATCTACATTCATTTCTTAGCAAAATAGTAATCTGGGCTTTGTGTCACAAGAAACAATTCATTACTATGCAAATGATGTTCCCATTAGAGGACTATGACTTCACTGAGGAATAAGCAACAGGAGCAGGTGAGCTCCTGAGACTTGAATGGGTGTTTTCATGGAAATATCTTGAGGATGAAGGGAAAGGACAAAGGAAGAATAATACCAGGGAACTGTGATGTATATTAGACACAATTCGTAAGTATGCTGTTTTCATAGTAATGTCTGGTCATCACGGAAATGTTTGTGTTGCAAATGCCAAAATTTCAAAGCTGTGATGGCTCTAGCAGCACTGAAAGTAGCAGAAGAGCTTAGTGCTAAATTCTTGCATTTGGACACAAGTTTTGGACTGCAGTGTGTTTCAAGTGAGGTCAGTTCTCTCCAGTTTCAATTCAAGGTTAAAAACCAGCTTTTGAGGGAAGGGTAATGAAGTAATAAGCTGAAGAAGGGTGAGGGAGACAGACGAGGAAGGTATAAAATAGGAAAGTGCACAAATATCAAAAGAAGGGAAAGGATTTTGGGTAGTAGGAAAATTGGGAAGGAGGGTGGGTAGAGAGCTGTCCTCTCTAGGCAGCATGCCTGCTTTTCACCTGCCTGGTTCTTCAGCCGCCCAGGTCTGCCAGCCTACACTGAGGGAAGGTAACAGCTTTCCCCCCAATAAGTGCTGCAACATCAGTTTCCTAATAGTATCCATTCCGGTTCAATGGGGACTTCACTGCTGAAAGGATGGATTGGCATTGCAAGGTTGCAATGACAACCAAGTCCACCACCACTGGTGGTTATACTAGGCAGTTTGTGCCAGAAGTAAACCTGTCATCGTTGGCTTGATTGGAACCAGGCTGTCTGTGGATTATAGGGAGGAAAACTTTGGACGGGATTGTGGAGTTAATACCAAGTAAAATCTGTGCCTTCTGCAGTGTCATAGAGACAAAGAGTTTGACAACCCTCTTCCTTTGGCTCTGTTATCCACAAACATTGCCACTTGTTCTCAATCAGGGACTTTGATATATGTAGCTATGTGAATGGCTTGATATTGTTTTCTCACTTAGAGATTGTGCCAGAGTGTAACATGGCCCAGGCATGTACGTGTTGCTGAGAGCACAAAGTCTATTTTTTCAGTCTGTAGACTTGAAGGCAGTTAATTCATGTGTTTTGCAAGGAACCTGTTGATGTGATCATAGTTAGCTGTGTGCTGTAACAATTAAACTTGGGGTGAGATAGTTGAATTAATACTTTCTTAATATCTCCATGCCAAGTCCTTGCTCAGCCAGTCATTTATCTCTTTATGTTAGTTTGTATGGTATTACATGGCTAAACTTAGTGTGGCCCGGCTTAGAGAACAGGTTTACCTGATAAAAGCATGTAGTTCTTATAAAAATGTCCTTTGGAGTCTCTATAGAAGCCCCATCAATGCAGAAATCTTTAAAGAATTTATTGGACTTTCCAGTTCATCAGAACTGGTATTGTTCTGGGAGGACTCAATTATCTGTTTTACTGGAAGGGAAAAACCGAATTGCCACAAAGCTAAGCTGTGACTCTTAAAAAATTTTTTAGCTGTACAACGCCTCCTGAAATGCGGGCAAGCTTTCCTCAAAGCACTTTCAGAAGCATGTTGATGTTTTCAATTTCTCAAGGCCTACAGATATCCTGCTGCAGCTGCCATTAAAAGAAAAATCAGTAGACAAAATCAGCTATTATTAGTGTATTTCTAAGAGTTTGTCTTTATTACAAGGTTGTCTCAAAAGCATGAGGTTGTCTTAGCAGTCTGTACTTCTTCCTTGTAATGTCTTCCTGTTATGTATCCAAGTTTCTACCCTGTGGGGCAGACCAAAGCAGTAATATTTCCCCCTATTTTCAGATCCCAGATCCGTTTCAAGAGGAAAACAATTTGCCTTAAAAGGCTTTAGAACATATGCAGATCTCAAGAATCCAAATTATACCTTACAAATGATATTAATTGCAGTACAGATGGATTCAGTCTAAGACAGTTAAGTGTAGGTTAATCTTTGCAACATATGAGACAGCAAGGACTTTACAAAGACTGAACTGTTACTGACAAACAAAACCACAGCAGAAGTACAAATTAGAGAAATCTAATGGACATGCTTGACTTCTGCGCTGAACATAGACATTTCCTGCAGAATTTGCACCCATGTTAGTAATAGTGCTGGGAGAGGGCTTGGGAGCTTACATTCTAAGACTCCCTTCTCAAGCCATTAGAAACCCACCGTCTATCCTCTTTGCCACTTTCCTAGCTTCATCTGCTCAGTGCTCCAGCCTGGGTCCCAGTGAATGCCTGTCTAAGAGGGCTGGACCCATGTACACATTGTCTTCCGCTTGTGTGAGTTCAGTAAGCAGCAGAATCTGGATTCTTCTTCACTAAGCTGCCAGGTAAACAGTGCTAGTGTTCCTGATGTTCAGAAAACTGGCTTTGAAGCACTGCAACACACTCTATGGACTTCTTATTGGAACTGGATATTTAATGGAAAATATGCTTAAGAAATGAGTGCAGAAAATGGAATGAAATGAATCTGTCTTAAGACTACGAAGGAAAAAGGACCATATGGATAGGAAGAAGTATTGAGCACAGTATTAAAAACAACAACAACAACAAAAAGCCATCAAACAAAACCACATGCATGCCTGTTGAACTGAAGAAATCTCAATTGAAAAGGCCTCTTCTGCTCCCACTATATTAACAGAACGAAAGATGTTGTCATTCAAGTTACGAAAACGTTTTCTCTAAAACGTCTGTTGATCTAAGACACTTATAACACATCTGAGCCTAGACATGAATAACTAAGCCCAATGTTATTCACCTTCCACAAAGAAGAGGAGGGAATTGGTCCTTGCAGTGTAGTAATGGTGGATACCTTGTGTGTAAGAAAGAAGGTTTTCTTGAGGCCTTACAAGACTCTCCGATAGCACAAACAAAGCCCCGTTGATTACCATCAGTCTAAGCCTAGCTCTAGCCTGAACCACTTGTGAATGGGAGTGGGCTGAGGAACAACTTGCACTGTAATAGTGTAATGTAATGAGAGTGGGTGCTTCCAAAGCACTGAGATGCTTTAGGAAATTAAGAATAATTTTAAACTATAGTAGGGAGCAACATGGGATTTACAACTCCCCTGCTAACACCTGTTAATGGAATTAAAGGTTCAAAGACATCATGAAGTTCACTAGGACAAAGTGGGACTGTTTCAGTGCCCTTTCTGTCCATAAAAAAGCTCCAGGCCACTCCTTCATTTTGGAAGTGGCAGGAAACCTTTGGGGGAGGGAAGGAGGAGACGGTCCATAAGGAATATTGTGTCACTGGAGCTTCCTGAAATGATAAAAATCTGTTAGGAAACACCTGCAGTGCAGCAGGCATTTTCAGTCAGGATGATGAACCTTGCCTGGTACTAGCAGCAAATCCCATGTTGTCATTGCATCATTTTTTGTGTGTCTGTTGCCTTTACTCTGACCCTGAGAAATGATTTGTGGATGTTTTAGGCAAAATAGATGTAATAATAGAGAACATCCAGATCTTACCATCTATGCTTGTTAAATTACTAATTGGAGAGTTGTGAAATTAGTGAGGCCACACCTGGAGTAAAGCACAAATTATGGCTAAATGAGTGTTTCAGAGTAATACTTTACCTTTACAAATGAAAACAAATTCTGCATTTTGAGGCAAAGTGTAGTTAGATGGTTAACCAGGCAGCATGGAATCTGTGTGACATGACTATCTTTAGATTTGTTTTTAACAGTATGCCACAATACTTGAGAGACTTTGGTTTTCATTGCTTTGTGAAGAATAATTTGCACACACTGTGATGGAGAATGCTCTCATACAAGCCCAAGGGATGTGATTGTTACTATACAATACAATAAACTTGCATGGCTGTCAAACTCATTTGAAGGCTCTTGCTACATGACGGTAAAATTGAGGTTTTTTTTCTCTGTTTCCATTTTATTTTGGGAGCTAGGATATGGGGGTTTGTTTGTTTGTTTGTTTGTTTTCCCTTTGGTATTAAGCCTTTGCTTCCAGGCACCGGACTGACTGTTTTTCTGCCATGTTCAGGTTATTTGGATTTTCTCTGCATATGCTGAGATGTTACCAGCATCATCTGCAGCAAAAGAAGCATTACAGAAAAATTGCATAGAAAAGTCAGTTGACATCACATACACACCAGAGTCTCAAAAGCATGGGAAGAAAAACACTTATGTCAGTAAATTTGACATCTTGTGAAATTGTCCTTTGTAACTCGGTTCATCTTTTGCTGAAAGCAAAGTAGTTTGGACTATTTGACATTTAAGGTAGATTTGAAATGTGAGGTTTAAATAATCACTTTCTAAAATATTGACCACAATAATTTTTATCAAGCTTTGATGTACCTCCCCCCCTCCCCCTTCATTGGATTTTGGGTATGGGAAAAGTGAACTTTTGGAAAGCCACAAACCAGAAACACACTTTCCACTTTATTGTTTGTTTGGATTTTTAATGTGCCAGGTCAGTGTCCCATCTTTTTGAGGGTCCCTTCAGCTTATTCTGATCTTGAACAGAAAAAGCAAATCTTGGCAAATGATCCTGGACTGTGCTAACAGTTGTTACCTAATGCCACATTTATATCTCTTATTTTTCTCACCTAATTGCTAATAAGTGATTTAGACAGATTTAGCACAGCAGAAGGATTGAATTGGTGCGTGGAAAACATTAAAAAAGCTGCTGGCTTGCTGTGGAATGTGCAGTCCTCGAAAGCTTGGCCAGTGTGAGCAGGTTTCCTCTCTTATCCTGAGCAAGCCCTTTTCCAATCGGAACAGGCAGTTCTTTAACAGCCCTGTTATGTTGATACTGTAGCACTAACAATAACAATGAGACACTGTAGGAATTTGGGGAGCTTCAGTGTAGAAAAAATGTTACCAGCTGGGAAAAAAATCTTCACTTAATCTAGGAAAATCGATACATGCAAGACAATCCCAGAAGGACAAGTAGACCTGGAGTCTGTGGTCAGCATGATTGACTCTGCCTCTGGAGCTGCAATCTGCAAGACGTTTGCTGACCTTATTTGTGGCAGAGCTGTTTGGAATAAAGTGGTTTAGAGAATGTCCTCTTTCCCGCGATGGGTCTGTTAGTACAAGGATTATGTGTGTTGTCAGTACCCAGCTTGCTTTTCAGCATCGCATTACAGTTGGCTTCTCAAGCAGTCTGGACTTGCTGCGGGTTTGAGTAAACAAGAAGTTTTATAATACTCCTTATTTTTGCATTAGCTGTGCCATTAATGGTCATAAAAATTGGTAGTTCTGGTCAGAACCTGGAGGCCAGGGCTGCAAACCATGGTAGATACTTCAGCTTACAAGCTAAGGAGCACCTCAGAAGCCACCCAGAGCATATGCCAGCAGAGCCACACAATCCTCGAAAATAACTCCTGCAGCAGCAAGTGGAATAAGTCCTGTTCCATTTCTCTCACAAGCAACTCTCCTGGCATTTGAGAGACCTTATCATGACATGAAAACACTTTTCCCCCTCATTTGGCAAAGTATTTCTCAAACAGTCTCAATGACAGAGGAAATTGCCACCAAGAGCTGTTCTCTACACCACAGAAACATGGGGTATAGTCAACAGAGAGGCATGTTGTTAGAGGTTACCACTTTTGCATCCCTGGGATTACATCCTGACCTATCTCCATATTGTCATATTCTTCCTTCAGTCACAGCACACCTTCCCTGTTAAGACAATGGGATGAGGGCAAAATAAATCATTGTGCTTGGCTGTTTCTTTGCCATTTATGGAGCAATGTAACAGAAGTAAGGCTCATCTTTTGGTCACTTAACCAGATATATGGGGTTTTTACAATGGCTGAAATTAAATATACAGCTTTTGGGTTGTTACCAAATTACTAGGAAATAAATAAGAATTAGTAATGATTCTTTAAATTACTTGAGGTCTTAAAAGTATCCTAAGACAGTTTTACATAAAGAATCTTGGAGCCAATAGAGGAAAACATTTGTAGGTATTTTCATACCATAAGGAGATTTGAAAATTATATTCAACATATTTCCTATTGAATATATTTCACTATTAGAAAATATTGCAATTATATTCAAAATATTTCCTATTGCGTGTATTTCACTATTAGAAAATATTTCCATAATAGAGCTGCATTTTAAAATTTGAGAAAGTTTCTTCATTCCTTGGAATAGCTTTTGTGGCCAAAATGCCAGTCATAGCTGTGGTATTTGTAAGGATCATACAGTGCAGTTACTGGGTTCTCCACGTATATTGGTGGATGAAAGAACCAAACCAAACCAAAGAACCACAAAATTGTGAACTCTGTATCAAGCTTCATTCATCAGACATGCCAGAACCTGAAGCATACACCGAATTCCCATATCTCCCTTTACAGCACTGGGCTGTAATGAACTTGTCTATGGATATGAAAAGGCAGCAGTAGAGAGGTTGGATTTAGCTCTTCTGGATCATAATGAGACTGATTGCATTTCATAGGATGGAAAGCAGCTTGGAGTTCTGCCTTTGCACAGCATAGTACTTCTGACAGTCTTGAAGGGTAACTGATTGAAAACTTCACTGGTTTTTTTTTCTCATCCCAGATATCCACACTTCTAGAAAGCAGAAATGACCATGACTGCCAACAAGAATGCCAGTGTCAACAGCAGAGCTGGAGGGAGTAAAGTGCCTCAGGACGCTCTGGATAGGTAAGTGGTGAACTACATGTTTTGTAGATTCTGAGAAAGGTTTGCCTGCATTTGGAACAAAATCTCTGTTCAAAGGTAAATGACCTCTGTTCTGACACAGAAAGTGCTTTGCTGGGCTGCGAGAAGTTTTTTGTAGGAATTGGAGGAACCAAAGGATGAATAAAGGTCTGCTTCTGGCATGTTTCTGTCAAGCTATCGCTGCTTGTTGGCTGGTTATGATGAAAGTGATTGCAAGGTGAGACCTGTGTGGAAGGCCTCAGGAGGTTTGGGCTAAATTTCTTGGCCATATGACTACATGTGAGCTTTTCTCTATTGCCAATCCCCAGTCTGTATTTTGTTTTGTTTTCTGCTGTGTTTTCTCTTCTGTTTCTGCCTTTACAGACAGTGGCCAGGCAGTCTCCTGCTGCAGGTCAGGGAGTGAGCATGAAACAGCTGAATGTAAAGTACAGGGCTTATCTCTGTCGCTTTGCTTATGTGTCCTCCTTTCTGTAGCATTAAAGTAGTTTACAAAGTAGACCAACTTTAACACTAACAGCTGGGGAAAATCTGAGCCAAGGATGCCTTAAGTCCCCAAGCCTGACAAGTCTGAGAGAATCAGTCTGTTTAGATTGTGCTTCCAAATTTGTGCATGCTTCCTTGTGGCTAAGAAACACTATCCTAAGAAAGTTCTAGTCTATCAGAAGGCTGTGATGCAGCTGCACACAGTGGTTCAGATGCCTGTAAATAACAGGCACTCACGAATTAGTCCAGTATAATGGCAAGACGGGTAGAGTCAGTTACTGTTTCCTTGTCCTTCAGTTTATACTGATCAAAGGCAGTGTTCTGAAGACAAGAAGTTTTCTTTGGGCAACTCTGCTTTGGAGTGTTGCTTTGGTATGCAAGTAAACAACTCACCTGCAGCCAACAAGTTCTTATATCCAGGTCAGCAGAGTCTTGTTCTCAGCCACAGCCTTTACAAAGTAGTGCTGACAGATTCAACCTGTGGCTTTCACATAGGACAAGCCCACCAGCTGCTTTCATTTTGGGGCTGACAGCTGCAAAACCTGCACTTAGATCTAAGGGCAGCCTCAGTATGCTTTGACTGGGAAAGTTTAGACTACCATCAGACTACAGAACCTTTATGGATTAATCATTTGAACACAGGAGCAAAGCTCTAGACTTTGGATGTCATCTTAGTGAGGTGAGTAGAAAGCCACATAAACTGTTCAGGCTCTTTCTTCAAGTGTGTGAAGTGTCTGTTGACACGTCTCTGCCTTTACTGTAGCATTTTGTCCAGCTCTACAGGGGATTATTGCATGGCTATCTTGTCCTGCTCTGTTTTGAGGGGCTGTTTTATACTACCTTACACAATAACATGCCAATATCTCAATTTTTCTTGTGTTTTGGCTCGAAACAAGACTTTAATGCTATTATAAACAGCACGGAGGAGAAATGTGAAAATAACTTGCGGTGGCCTTATAGAGTCTCTGTACTGCACTGATATCTTTATGTTAGTTATTGGACATAGAAATAAAGAAGGTGCTCTTTGCCTTATAAAGTTCAACAAGTAACTCTGTGAGGCATTCAGCAGGTTGCAGTAAAATGAGTCTGTGCCAAGAAATGAATGTTGTAAAGGAAAAAGCAGTGGAGGTCCTCTTTATTTGTTGGACACTTCGGAATAAGAGTGTAGGTTGTACCAATGTCAATGAAACACTCCTATCGCTTTGGGCAGGTTGTATCTGTTCTTGCCATTGCTGACTGAGGGTACTACACCCAACAAGCTGTACCAGGTTAGTCCTAGCTGACAGCAGCACAGTGTGTGCATAGGAGGCTTATATGGAGAGAACGTTACTGTTTTAAATACTTTAGTAAAGACCGTGATTCAAGTGAGTAGGTCATGGAATTACTGTTTGATTTTATCTACTTAAAAATGAGATATCAGAGGCAAAAAGTCCCTCTATTGGCAGCTGCCAGGTATAGAACAGCTGGCATAGATGGAGAAGGTCAGACAGAAATTGAGGAGAGTTGGCTTTGATCCTAGCAGGCAACTGTAGGTCAACTTGAAATAATGTTGAATACTGGCTTGGTTTGACATGCTTGCCATTGTATTCTGAACTTTTACAAATGCCAACAATGGAAAATGGAATATAGAAATTAAATTTTGGGGTTTTCAGGGTGGAAGTGATAGAAGAGATTATTATTATTATTTTTAATCAGTTTATTTCTTTTCTGTTTTTATTTAGAGGAAAAAATCTTTTTAATGATGTAACTCTGTTTAGCATTAAAATGCTCTGTGCTTTTTCTTGATTTTGGTTGTGTTCCCATATTTCATGCACATATGTCTGCATCTGAATTGCCTTCTACATCTAAAAACTCATTTATCTCTTTCAGCTCTCTGCTACACTTTCTCACTTATCTACATATATTATTGAATCCCAGGCAATTTTCCTGAGCTGTATGAAATGGCCTCATGCTGATGACCAAGAGATAGGTTGCCCTACAGAGTAGTGATGAATTAATAATCAAGAGCTTTAGGTAGAACTCTGACCCTAATCCTGCCTTTCCTGGTGACCTCCTTTGCAGCATTGTCACACCCTTCCTATGTCTAAACCTTTCATTAGGTTGATTTGCCTTTCTTCCTTCGGGTTCTGTTCTCCTTTTTAACTTGTGCAGTTGACTAAAGATACAGATAACCGTCATTCATTCTAGTTCTTTTATTAGGCATGTTATGCTGTGCTAAATCTCAGCAGAAATGGGCTCAATATCCTTGTATGTTTCTCCATTTATTAGTTTGTGTGTTTGGCATCTCATAGGACAAAACAGTAAAAAGTATAAAATAAAAGGGGAGTGAGGGTGGTTAGAGGAATTTCTAGAGAGAGATGCATATGTAGATATTAAACCCAGATCCCTAATGGCATTCCCAAGTTGTTTATCATCCTTCCACCAGTGCAGACAGATTGGTGCTGGGAACTTGGGTCTAGACTTTAGCAAACTTTGGACCTAGTCTTTGGGTTTAAAATCTTTTCCATTCTGAACAGCTTAGAAAGTCCTGTGGGATAGTAAGTTATTGGATAATAACTGTCAAATAAACTGTCTTTCCTTATCATCACCATCTGTTTTGATTAGAATTTGTCAGGAAAAGATTTTGTAAGTACAAGTACAGACCTGAAGCTAAGAAAAACTTTTGAGTTGCACTTGTGTGACAAATGAGGAGATGAATAGGTTGTCATGCCCTAGTTCTCCATCCATTATTTTCCCTTATGTCTTCTTCTTCACCTGTCTTCGTGAAACCCTGTAAGAGGATGTTATTTGAGTCAACCATGAGGATTCTTCATTTTAGTCAGGCTGTAAATCAGCAGAGTAAGTGCTGGCATAATAAAAGTTTACGGCTTTCAGGATTTATTGCCAACATGTTCAAAGATTCACTGAAACTGAGCAGTCATTGTCTCCATTTAGTACGGGATTTGACTGGAGATTTGGAAATCTGCAAATGTGTTTTCTCTATGTATAATTTGTGGGAGTATAGTTTCAGTCAGTGCTGATACTGGCAAAACACAGGTGTATTAGTCTCCTGGTGGCTAGGACAACTTTTACTGTTATTTTTGGTGGAGTTTATTGTTGCAAGAGTGTTCAGCTGGACTCAATCCTGAAGGTCGTTTCCAACCTAACTGATTCTACGACTCTAAGACACAAAGTGTGTTTCAGTGATAGAGTGTCGCCACCTGGTTCAACCTTTTGTGATTCCTTATGGGTCAGAAGCAAAGGTCAGTAAAGTCCATATAAGTCTTTCAAGTTACTTTGGCTGTGAGTCAGACCTTCCTAGATCATGGATTTAAATTTTAGTCATAAATATCGTCAGTGGAAAGGAGGTGCCTACAAGTGAACGTCTATACAGTTGCGTCAAGATTCTTGCAGTAACTAAGATTTGTTTGGTCCTTACCAGAGTGTGGATCCATTGACATGGGGCACCACAGCCATTTTTCCACCAGCGTTGTGCCAATGGCAGTTTAGGAAATGAGGCAGAGACGGAGAGCAGAGTGAGGGAGGATAACTGGGAGCCTCAGCTGAGAAACTGGTTGTGAGATTCACAGGCTTCTGCTGTGAGCACAGGAGGCGAAAACCTTTGGAACTGAAGCAAGTGAGGTGATTTCAATAAACATTCATCCACGCTGATGCATTCATTCTGAAGTTATCTGAAGTTCAATCACCACTTGTTACAAATGGAGATTTTTGTGTGTCAAAATTTTTGTGTGTCTCAAGTTTGAGACAAACGTGACTGTGCTCTAAATAGGAAAATTGTACAGCGATGATAAGGGTGGTAGAAGGTACGAAACATTTTCACTGCAAGGCAAGAATAGAGTGACTGTGACCCTTCATCCTGGAAAAGAAAGGGTTGAAGGGAAAGAAAGGGTAATAGCAATCTCTGAAATGATACATGAACAAAGACAGTAAATAGGGGAAAAAAAATCTCTTTCTATTTAAGAATCTATATGAATCAAATGAAACTACAGGATGACAGGTTAAAAATAATTTGAGAAGAAGGTATTTCTCTGCAGCGTGTTTTTAACTATGGAACTTACTACTGCAGGATGTTATAATCGGACAAATTCATGGAAGGAAAATCTACCAAAGGCTTTTAGCCACTGGAACAAACATTTGAGTCAACAGACTGTTAAGCTGGTTAAGTAGCACTGCATGCTCATCTTGTTCTTACTCTCTTCTCTAGGTGCCTGCTAACTGTCATGGTCAGTGACAGAGCTTGGAGTAGGAATGCTTTTTAGCCCAAGCCAGTGGGGTTGTCTGGAACAAGAGTCAATTATAGGAAGCAAATATTAGAAAGTTTGCACAAGGATTGTTACACTTACGAAATAAGACTTTCTGGGTTTCGGTGAGCTTCAAGGAAACAACTTTAATCCCTCCTTGTGAGTCACTGAGGTGAGCGCCAAGGAAGTTAGGAAAGCACCATATGTATAGCTAAGAGACTTCTTAGCAATCTTATTAACTCTTCAACAGGAGACAAAGGAGCCCATAGCATACTCGCCGCTAGTGTGTGACCCTTTTGCACCAAATGACTAGTTTATTTCATTGCACCATATTAAGAGGATCAGTGTAATTCTGAGGAAACCTTAAGACAACAGAAGTCAAATAAAAGGCATAAGCAGCATTTGTAGCCCCCTCCTCAGAATGTGGCTTGCTTTCCTTTGGCAAATGATTTAATATTTATCTGGAATCTTTGTGTTTTATGCAGAAATTTTATTTGAATTAATGAATTAATTTATAAATTATTTGTCCTAATGTTGTGTTTGGTCCAGTGCAAAGATAAATGTAGAAATGGCACTACCAGCTCTGACTTAAAAATCACCTCAAGACTATACTGTATTAAAACAGACCTATAGCTATGTCTGTGAGGTCATGTTCTACTTAACATAATACAGGTTTCAAACTTGTAGTCTGTTTAGTCTAACAGAGAAAAGGAGAAAAAAATTGTGAACAAAATAATTATGTATTAATGTATCATTGTATCTTAAAATTTCAGTTTAGTTAGAGATATTAAATGCAACAAGCACTAGTCCAGAGCTGAAAAGTGTTTAGAGTAACTGCGGCTACATAACTTCTGTAAATCATTCCTGTTGTCTTTACCTCTGGCTTATATGCCATCTCTGAACTTGGGATCTCAAGGCACTTTATACACTTGGCTTGAGCCTTATCACCTGCTGCAGTGTACTACTGGAGTACATGAAGTGTTTGTTTTTAGAGGAGCCCATTGATCTACAGTTTTTGTCTGAGGATATTGCATGAGGTGGAAGTAATTTCAGAATATGGAGATACAGTCTTCTTCCAATGTATTTGTAAGTGATAGAATTTCCCTTTACCTCCAGTATTTTCAGTGCAGCAGGCTGCATGACATACGAGTCCCACCTTGTGAGCTGGATGTAGAACTGTGTTCCTGCCAGGCAGTGTTGCCCTGCTACATACAGTACCGGAATGAGAAACAGAATAAATACTGTAAGGCACATTTTTACTGTAGGATAGGATTTAAAAATAAATTATCTAATTAAAAATAGTTAAAAACATGAGCAGTATCTTTCTGCTGTAAGTACAGAATATATCCCTGTAAGTAGAATTACTTAGACATCGATTTGATGTGCTTTCTTAATTAATAATGTTTGGCTAAATTTTTGTTAAACTGGAAAAAAAATTGCACACATCAGTATCTATTTTTGTAAATGGAATGCTTAATGTCAATAAAATGAGGAAGATATTTTGATGAATTAAGCAATATATGCACTTAACAAGAAACATAATTTACAAGGATAATATCATTACACTTACTCTCAATTTCTTGAGAAGCAAGTAAAGGTGATTGTCCTTTGACTTCTTGTGGAACAGCACTAAGTCTGTCCCATGTAAAGCACGTTTAAAATGTATGCACGGAAGTTTCACAAATCAAGTCTTAGGAGTGAGCTTTTGAAAGCTTAAGCACACTCGTGTACTGCTTACAGTGAACAAAAATCGAGTTTGCTTAAGTGTTTTGCCGGCGTGGTGACTTTAGCAGTATATATGGAGGGACTGCCAAGAACACACATCTTTTTAGTTTAATGTCTCTGGGCTTGATTTGGGATGATAGCCAAAGCAGAAACCAATCCTGCTTCCAGTTGTGTAAAAAAGGACTCTGTGTCTCAGGAGAACTAGTCTCAGAGGCTATGCACCTGAGGAAAACTACATCACTGCAAGCATGTGAGTTTGGGTGCAGATTTAATTATTTGATGTGGGCTGCTGCCTTTACATGCAATCTGCAGAGGAAAGGCATCATCCTCACTGAGGTGGAGAATGTTCTCCAGCTGAGCAATCATGATTTAATGACACAATAAACTGAGTGTGCTGATATCAGTGGGTTGTATAGCAAGGCATTAGAAATTTGTGCTAGCAAAGGTTTACACCTGAAAGTTGCTGTGAGCATAAACTTGCAAGTTGTTAATTTCCTAGTCTAAAATATAATAAATATACGCTTGCTTGATCAAAACTGAGATCTGACCACTGAGTTGCATCTTTGTCCTTGCCTGGGAAGAACTGAGCTGGTACCCACAAACCTCTTAATACACGCTTTGGTTTTCATCTTCCAACAATGTGTGAGGCCATTCTTGTTGCCACCAACAATTTGTCAGCCTCATTAGTCTAACATGTACTGAGATATGTTTGCACTGGCTTTGTGGCTCAGACCTTCTCCAGGATTTAAGTTAATGGGTCAGAATTTTAATTGGCAGGATCTGGCTTACCTCCAGTGAAGGCAGTGGAGATGCACCACATAAACCAAATGACTATCTGGGCTAATATAACTCTAGAGGTACCTAAGGAGTGTTTTAGCTGAATTGTTTATAATTCTTTAAATATCAAATAAAATAATGACTTGTATTTCCTAACCAAGTGACCCCCTGGGGAGTGTTATGTCCGGCTTTATCATGAGTCTGGGATTATTTGCTGTTGTTATTCACAGGTAAAATCACTGTTGGAAATACAGAGGGAAGGCTCCTTAGGCTGATGCATTCCCTTGCTGCTGGCTAAACCAGGGACTAGATCTGGACCTGCTTCCATGGGGCCTCAGCTTCTGTGTAGCCATCATCAGTCATGTGGAGGGGAGGCCAGGTGCTCCCCTTTTGGAACAATGGGTCTTTGCACATGCTCTGTGCTTGCTTTTTGGGGTTGCAGATGACTGCAGGAGGTGCAAGGCTCTAGAGGACTGATGAGAGATGTTTGCAGAGCCAGCAGAGTTCTGGAACACTATTCTTCTATCCACCCTGATTCTTTCATTTGGGAACCTGGAAAATAATCACTGCATTTGTGTAAGCAAACACAACCTTTCTTGTTTGTATTAACAGCAGCAGTCTTTTATTGCATATGACAGAACTCAGCAAAGCTAAGATGTGTAGAAGTATTGTTTGGGTTGGTTTCTAGGAGAAGTGTTGTTTTGGATTGCGTACCTGTCCCTGTAATGTGCTGATGTCTACGCTCACCTACTTCATATGCACATCAAGGTCTTATGTTTTATTTCTGTGTTTCTGTGATGGAGGCAGAAACAATACCAGCTTTCAGAAAAGTAGTAGTTAAGGGAAGATTTCATGTCTGTGTTTTGGCCTTAAAAAACTGAAATATACAGTCACTTCCAAAACCAGTCCTAGCCTGCACTGGAAGAAGTGTTGTCTTCAGAGAGGCAATGCGTTTTCTCTTATCTAGATGGATCAGCTCATGGATGCAACTGTAGTGTTTTTGCTTGCTGTTATTTGCAACAATATCATTTTAACTTATTTTGTATCATTTCAATCATTCTGCTATTGTAACTCCCCACCCCTAACAAAAGAAAAAACCCAAACCAGAGCAGTGTCCTTCAGCTCTGTGTTAAGCTGTAGACACTGTTCAAATTTACTGTCAAGACATTCACCCAGATGTGGTTCAGTCTGCCTGCACTGGCAAATGAATTATCTTCCGATTACTGCAAAAGAACTGCTTTCATGTGCTGCTGGATGCCTCGGGAGGCAGATAAGGCAGAAGAGCTCCCTTGCTATTGCCACAGCAGAGTGTGGTGGAGCTCTGCATCCACCATGAGGGAGCCCTGATTCTACTATAAGAAAAATGTTAACAGTAAGATAGACAAAAAGTAACTTTTTGTATTTGCATATTTAATGTAAATATAAAGACTGTGATATTTATATCCTGAGTTTTCTGAATGGCTCATCATGAAGAGAGCAATCACTTGGAAATCAAAGGATGCATCTTCAGCTCCCTGTGTTGCCCTAAAAACCCGAGGTTTTGGTCTTATTTGAAACTCTAAAGCAATTTCTCCACTGTTATGTGTTACTGCCTTTGCCTTAGCACAGTTACGATAAAGGGCTCATCTCTCATGCTTTCTTTGCTAAGCATGTAGACAGTGTTGCCACAAGTGATAGAAAATCTGCTTCTTTCCCCTTTGCAGATGGCTGCATTTCAGTTACAGGCAAAAAGTGCTCTCTGCCTGGGCTCTACAGTTAGTGGCATGGTTTAAAGGAGTCTCCATAAAACTTCAGTTATAGGTAGCTGTAGATGGCTGTACTATTCAGACTTTGATAAAATGTTCTGTATGGATGATGTTCCCATCCATGCTTAACAGAAAGTTTAGTGGGATGTTTGGACGCCAATTTAATTTGTGCTATAATAAGATGCCGTGCGGAAAAGTGCTGGTGTGTTTGCTGCTGCCTCAACTGTTTGCTGAAATGCTTACCAAAATACACAGCCAAGCGTGGTGTGTCTCGGGGAAAACCTTTCTCTGGAGGACACACGCAGATGTAGATGCAGAAAACAATGACAGAGAAGGCGGTGGGTCTGGAAGTGCTTGATGGTGTTGCACAATTTTAGGGAGATCTGTGCATGGTTTGGTAGGTTAGCAGTTGCTGTTTCATGCTATTTGGTTGTATGAGTTCCTGTTTTCAAGGGACTCTGGTAGGGGAGGGGAGCTTGGAAAGGAGAGTGAGCAATGTATAAATAAAGCAGGGAGCCAAGTCTTCATTTTATACATCTTGAAATAATACATACATTTTGAAATAAAAGTTTCTTTTCCTCCATCAGTTGTGGTGTAGCCTGGGCTAAAACAGCTCCTACTTTTCCCAGTCAAAGCAGCCCTTGGGAACTTTGTAGAGCACCAAGAAAGAGGCCAGAGGTGCGAGTTCAGCTCATGTGTTCTTGACATGTCCCTGCCTCTCCCTGCGGCTTGTGCCAGGCAGCACAGGAGGCAAGGCCCTGACCGCTCACCTCTGCTGCGCTGCGGGAGAGCTCCTGGCAGCTGTGCGTGGCTTAAGGCAAAGAGGCACTCTGCACTGAACTGCTGACATGTGCTCGCCCGCCAGAAGTATTCGCCTACTGCTCAGAAACAGTAGAGAGAAACTTTTAAGCGCCTTACGAATTTGTGAAACAAAGCTTATAAAAAAGTTTGTTATTTTAAAAAAGAATCAAGTTTTAATATTTTGACAGCAAGCTTGAAAATAGGAAGAATAGTGTCCAATAAAATTCTGCTAAGAGTAAGCAATATGTAAAGTTATTCGAGCCATAATGAGACACTGTCTTTATTATCTTGTTGGTTTCAAAACCATTGAGGTTTAGAAAACAATATAAATAAACTTCAGCCAAACTGTGGAAACCGAATAACCGATGTGTATTCTATTAGCAATTATTGTACTTCTTTAAAAGAAGACACAGCTTGAACTGTGCAGCTGACAAATTTTCAGCTGGCCAGTTCCCAGCAGTGCAAAGGTACATTTGGTTCAGAAATCAATAGCAGTCGTTATTTACCCTGTGAGGTTGGAGGTGTGTTTGGGACACAGAGCTCCAGCAGCTCAAATCTGAACTGGACCATGGGAGGTGAGAGTGAGGTACTGTCATAAGGAAGAAAATGTCAGCAGTGGGAACAAGCTGGTTCAGATGACTCTGAAATGGGAAGAACTTGAATACAGGCTTTGTATTCATTGACTTCATTGCTGTCCTTTATCTGGGTATGCAGCATTGGTGGGGTGCTGATTTCCAAGGAAGCTGAATGTTTTCCTCTCTCACCCTGCTCAGCAGTGACCTTGGGGCAGTGGATTAGAGGGCAGGCTGAAATCTCCTGAGATCTCTTTAGCAGGGTTGCAGAAATATTCTTCTAAGCACAGTAGTCTAGAAAAGAAGAATGGTTTGTAAACCAAGATAACAGCTTCTAATTAGAACAAGAGAGAGGACTGAAGAAATGGACTTTTGGATACATCCTTTGGGCTTCCTCAAATGGTGGGGAGGAGCAGGAAATTTTGCTATTTCATTTCTACTGTTGGCTACTTTGTTTGACTTTAATTTTTACCAGATGTCTGTTCAGGAAGAAGCATTACTACTTAATTTATATGGACTTGTTAGTCAAACAAATAGCTTTCTTAGAGGGAAGTTGTGTTAATACATCCCTCCCATTTGCACAGGTTTTGGAAGAAAAAACACCCCAACCAAACCAAAGACCTAAAATTTTGATTGCATTTTCTTTCATGCAGTTTCAGATCAAGTTTGCTTTGTTGTCATTTGGAGGCTCCAGGAATGCACCCTGGCAAATTACTTCCCATAGTAATTTAATTCTCATAACACTCTGAATGCTTTATGCTTTTATAGGCAGCAAATCATACATCATCATTAACATTGCCTTTTCTATTAAGGTTTGTATTATCGAAAAACAATGTAAACTAACTAAAAAGTGAAAAGTAATAAGACTTTCAAAAAGCAGAGTCTTGCAGCTGACAGGTTAGTCTGAAAGTGGCATTTTTAATGCAACTGTGATCTGTTCCAGTACAAAGACTATTTAGACAAACACTGCAATCTTTAATTGTTTAATCCCTGTATTTACATTAGCATAACCAATAGTACTAAGACCTCAACTAAACTATTATAGATTTTTGCAGAAAATGATTACAACAACATTATTTTGGAAATGTTTCTGATGTCTTTCTAGTGTTTTTACTGTACCAAAATGTAGTGAATATAAACAATGAGCAAAATCCTTGTTAAAACACGAGTCCCCAGCAATGCAGTATCAGAAAACTAGAGCAAGATTCATGTGAAATTCTTTATTGGGTGGTGATAAGAAGTGAGGCAGAAGTCCACAGGGGATATAGCGTAGTAGTTGTGCAAAACAGTTTTACATCATATGCCAATGTTTCAATTTTTCTGGAGGAAGTCATTCTTAGGAATGATGCTGGCAGTCTCATTGAAAAGATCAACAAAGATACAGTTTATGAGCATTACTAATGATGTTTTATGTTCTGTGAGGATCTGTTTATTAGGAGCTGGTGTAAGACCCTCATGTCTTTACACTTCAGCTGTTGAAAAGCCATCAGTATGGGAGAACAATTTCTGTTCTGTGCCCTAATCAGTCTGGATTCGAATCAGAGATTTAGCAGTGAAAGAGTCTGTGTTCTCTTACCAGTTTCCTGAACTGTTTAGTTATCCTAAAAAGATATTCTCCACTTGAGTGGAACAGAAAATTGAAAGAACACATAGCAGAATTTGTAAAGAGTAAGATTGAAAGGAAGATCTGAACATAATGAAATATAAGTGAAAGAATTATCCTGCGTTTCTTCCCTGATTGGAAGAAAACCATTTTGTCCAGAAAGCCAAAGCAAGAAGTACCATTATCATAGCATCCTCACAGTCTTTTCACATGCTTTATCCTCCAAATAGCATAATAACTATTTGTCAGGTAATATTCTGTACAGAAACCAGGAATCAGTCACACTGAGCATCAACCTTGTATTTGCACTTGAGAAACGTTAACAGCAAATGGCCTTTAAAAACAAATGAAACTGTAAGCATTTTCCTGCAAGCAGGAAAATAGGAGCTAATGGAAATACACAGTTGTCATCCATATTATTAAATTATATGCATGCAAAAATGCCCACAGTGCCTAGGAGGCTTTGAGCAAAAGATGTGTCAGTGAGAGCCCTCTGTAGGAGAGCAACAGGTCTTGATTATTCTAGTGTCCCTGTCAACACAGTGCCAAGGACTTGCAAAAAAGCGTGCCTGTGGACCTTAGCTACCTGTGCACAGGATTTTCGGGTCATCCACCTTTATCTTTTGAATTAGGTGTGGCCTTTTCAAAGTGCCTTTTTTTTCTGCGCAGCAGATGCTTATCCAGGGAAGCCGCTGAGCCCATAAGGGGACTTGTCAGTACAGACAATCGAACAAACGCCCAGTAATCAGACTGCTCTCACATGAAAACTCTACCCCCTTGATTTGCTGCTGTTTTGGAAAACCACCTTATGTCAACAGAGGCAAACAGGGGAGATGGCAGATAGCCTGTGCCCATTTGAAACTGTTGGCGGAGACCTAAAAGCGTTTTAATGTGGATTTGCAACCTCTCCCTTTCCTGTCAAACAGTAATGTCACCCATGTGGACTTCCAGATACGTGTTGAGTCTGGTGGGCTTGTTTACTGTGTCTGTGTATGTGTTGTTGGGTACTTGATACAGCTTCTATGATTTCTTTACCAACAGGCAGTTGGATTGCACTGGTCCAGAGGTTCAGGAATGAATTGTAAACTGTTGCTCCCTGTGACTTTAAAATAAAAACCCAAATGAAACAAGATTTTTTCTAAGCCGTGGGTAACCAGGAGGAAACTTCTGGCTTGCCAGATTTTTCATGCACCTGTGAAAGTGAGAAAGCAGAGAAGCGATTTGCTAGTTAAACATTAATGCCAGTTTCCTCCCTTTAAGCATACAAGGGGACAGAGGTTTGACATACGCACTCAGTCTGTGTGTCATTTAGTGCCTAACAGGTGAAGCAGGCAGTATTCAGGAAGCACAGCGGCTGCGGCAGGACATGAGGGACTGAGAGCAGCACTTCTCCTTCTCCGTTCTGCATCTTTCCAGGAGGGAAGAGCTTTTGAGTAAGTCTGGGATTGGTAGGCTGAAGTGATTGTAATGATGGGTAGTCGTGTGTTTGTCAGAGGCATGAGAGGAGGAAACTAAATAAAGCAGATGTGAAGAGCATGAATTAACATAGCACTGAACCCTAATATCCTTTCCTAAAGCCAGTTCTGCAGTAGATAAGCTTTCTACTCATAGGCAGGAACTCAACACCAGCCTACTGCTTACTAAAGACAGCAACAGAAGCAGCTTTTGTTGCCAAAGTTTGCAGCTCTGCTACAGAACAAGGGACTCTGTGGGACTAAAACTAATTTTTACAGCCCCTCTCTTACCCTCCTCCCCCTACCTGTTTTGGTCTCAGACAGAACCTAATTTCTCTGCATGGCTAAATACATGTTTCTTGTCTAGTCTGATGAGATTCCGGTTTTGAATCTTTAGTTCTTACAAGTGATGTTTAAGTTATGCTTCAGTATTCGTATCTGTGCATTTTGCCACTGCTTTCTTCCCCCCACCAGATATATCCACTGGATGACAGTGTGTATGAGGAATGACACCCCTTTGTTTCCTTGTATTGTTGGGTTGCCTACTTTGGACAAGTTAAATTTGGTTTTATTGTATAGAAAGTGTTAGTCCATTAGATAGAGGCTGTGCTTATTTCTACCTGGGCTGAATATGACTTACAATGACTGTGTTTTTCTAAATGCTGGATAACTGCTGTGATGGAAACCCAGTGTTAAACACAGTGCTGCCAGTGTAACTTCTGTGTGTTGTGTTGGTTTTGATGCCTTGTTTCAGTCATTTGTTTGTATTATGTTTTCTAAGAAACTTAATTTCTGAGGTATGAAACAGCTTGAGGTTTGTTTTTCCACCAAATAAATAACAGAAGTCTTATGGGTTTGTGCTTTTCAAGAAAAAAAATCAATGTTGCCAAACTCTGTGAGGCTCTGAGGGATGTAACTTAGGGTCAGAATCTGGACTTCTGTTGCTTCAAATGTTTGTTAGCTGAGAGACCATGAGTTACTGCAAGGATTTTGTTGTTAGGTTTTCTAGTCTTCAGAGAGCAAATATTTTTACAGCTGATGAGCTTATAATATGAAAAGTAAAAATGTATTGGCCAGCTCCTTATAAAACCTAATAGGCCAACAGAAGAGTGTAAAACTAAATCCAGGGTTTTATAAGAAGCCAAGGTCTTGTGAGAATGAAATATTTATAAAGGATATATAAATCCCTCCAGATATTATCCCAGTTCCAAATTTAGGCTTGCGATCCCACAGCTTTTGTAGGTGTGGTGGTGAAATGTGATCTGGGAGGCTCATTTCAGCTGGGTGAGTAATGTACACGTTTATGTTACCCTTGATCGTGGTGAGCAAAGTGATGGGGAGTGTCTCCCTGACCTAACCCTGCTCCTGTTGACAGTTACAGTCAGTAAAAAGCAGAGAGAAGCCAATGTCTAGATCTTTTGGAAAGTTTCCTTTGGACTGTGTTTTGAGCATTGGTGTGTGTGGTGATTGAGCACTGGCCTGTCATTCTTTTGTTAACATTCAGTGAAGAAGATTTAGGGATTTTAGTCAAGTTAAGTTCGGCCTTGTCTGGACTCTAAGGTAAATAAGTGTGGTAGCAGCAAGCATTGCAAGTCATAGCTTGGTGCTTTTTCATTTATTTCTCTTTCTTTTTCACTTTGTCAGTTTACATATGACTGGCAGCAGATTGGGGAATAAATAGATCAAAGACTTTTTTCAAAGCCGTGTTCAACTAAAAAACCCCAAACAACTCTTGGCTGACAAAGGCTTTCATATGACACTCAGCTGTGGGTATACCCAATAAATTTCCTTATTTTCCTGGCTTGTTTAGCTAAACAAAGTAGCATGAATCATACAGTAACTAGTCAAATAGAGTAACCTAATTTAATTTTCACTGCAAATGTTATTTAGTCTGAAACTTTGTTTTTCATAAGTGTGCGTTTGTGCCAGGTCAATGCCTTAAATCTTCCTATAACAACAATTTTGCATCAGTTTGCATCTTCAGCAACCTCTCTTTGGTAACTCTTGATTCATGCTGACATAAGCCAGAAGAAAATCAAACCCTAATTCATAGATATTTAAAGAAAGCAAATGTAACAGGGCCAAAAGTAAAACTGAAAGAAAAATCCCTCTTAAAGTATTCAATTTCTTCTTAATCTGTACAAACCCATCATATTAGGTTTACATGGCAAGGTTTTGGTAGCGGGCTGGCTGCTATGGGGCTGGCTTTTGTGAGAAGCTGTTAGAAGCTTCCCCTATGTCTGATAAAGCCAATACCAGCCAGCTCCAAGATGGACCCACCGCTGGCCAAGGCTGAGCTCATCAGCGACAGCGGCAGCACCTCCGGGGTAAAGGGAAAGGTGGCTGCACAGGAGCAATTGCAGCTGGAGACAGGAGTGAGAGCACACGAGAGAAGCAGCCCTGCAGACACCCAGGTCAGTGCAGAAGGAGGACAGGAGGTGCTTCAGGTGCTGGAGCAGAGATTCCCCTGCAGCCCATGGTGCAGCCCACAGTGCAGCCCATGGTGAGGCAGGCTGTGCCCTGCAGTGCTTGGGGGTCCGTGGTGGAGCAGATACCCACCTCTGCACATGGAGGTCCGTGGTGGAGCTGATATCCATGTGCAGCCCAGGGAGGACCCCATGCCAGAGCAGGGGGATGCCTGCAGGAGGCTGTGGTCCTGTGGGAAGCCCAGGAGCTGGAGCAAGGTCCTGTAGTCCCTTGGAGAGAGGAGCCCCTACTGGTGAAGGTTTGCTGGTGGGACTTATGACCCCGTGGGGGACCCACGCTGGAGCAGTCTCTTCCTGAAGGGCTGCGCATCATAGTAGGGACCCACGCTGGAGCAGTTCATGAGGAACTGTAGTCTGTGGGAAGGACTCATGTTGGAGAAGTTCATGGAAAACTGTCTCTTGTGGGAGGGATCTTATGCTGGAGCAGTGGAAGAGTGTGAGGAGGAAGGAGCAGCAGAGGTGTGACTGCAATCCCCATTCCCTCCCCTCTGTGCTGCTGGGGGGAGGAGGTAGAGAAAATCAGGAGTAAAATCCAGGAAGAAGGGAGGGATTGAGGGAAGGTGTTCATAAGATTTTATTTTCTAAGGTTTTATTTCTCATTATCCTACTCTGATTTTATTAGTAATAAGTGAAATTAAGTTTTTTTCCCCGAATCAAGTCTGTTTTGTCTGTGATAACGGGTGAGTGATCTCTCCCTGTCCTTATCTCGACCCATGAGCCTTTCATTATATTTTCTTGAGGGAGACTGATAGAGTGGCTTTGGTGGGCATGTGGTGTCGAACCAGGGTCAACCCACCACATCTATGCATGATGTAACGTGTACCAAGGGTCATGTCTCTTGTCATAGCTGGAATTATTTTGCATTCCATAAGGTCAGAGCCACTAAAGAAAATAATGGTGATAAGAGAGGCCAGGGTTGTAAAACTTCAAATCTTTCCTCCTCCAGAGGCAGGATGCAGCCTCTAAAGATGTGACACGTTGTATGCTCAACTAACATGTGCAGGGTAGACTCTTAATGTGTATTTCATGTTATTTTACCCATAGTTATGCTCCTTTGATTCTCTCACTGTAATATCTGTAAAACATGGAGTATATCTGTGAACATCAGGCTGTGCAGCTGTGGTCTGTTGTATAGGTTTGGATGGGTTGTATATGATTATATGAGGGATGTCAGCCCACAACTTACAGGTCAGTATAAGTCATGGCAGGCAGTGGCACCTTCTGAAATGCTGTTTATACCCTCAACCTGTCCTGATACCAGAGCTGTCCTGCAAATCTGTACCACCTCTTTCTTGTGAGCATACAAAGTATTATGTATCATTTGAGCACGTATTTCTGGTATTTGAGAAAGCATCAAATGTCCATGTGTTTCCTGCCTTCTCCCTTGCTTCAGCACCTCCATGAGTCGTATTTCACTTATCAACTGGTTCTTCTCTTTTCTATGTTTTCAAGTGCTGAAAAAACATTTTGCATCAAATTTTTTTCTCGCAGTTGTTACATGGAAGTCCTGTGTTGTGAGAGACAGCAGTAGTGCTCCCCTCTACAAAGTCTGCTGTGAGTGTTGAACTTGGTCCTCCAAGTAATTTGTTAGGAAAACTGTGTCGCCCATCTTCAAGGATTGCCATGAATGTCAACATATGGGTGAGAGACAGATGACTGTCAGGGTGCAATCGTGTAACTAAGTGACTCGGAAGGTAATAACCTTTATTATGTTTGAAAAGTAGTCCAAGGTTTAGGCACAGAGATCTTTGGAGATCTAGACAGGTGGAAATCTACTCTTCTAAGGGACAAAGGAGAGAGGGTAAAACTTCTAAAATGAAGCTAAAAATGAAGAACAAGGACATATTTCTCTAATCTTATCATACAAGTAATACAGTAACAAAGAAAAAGCTGTACATATAGAAACATGTACAAAAAGTGCCCTTCAGAGGACAAATAAGCTTTCTCAGCGTCATATAACCTGGGGTGTGCTGATTGTATGCCATTGGTTCAGCTTTGTGCTTACAGAGGAGTCTGCAGAAAGCTGAATGAAGTTGCTGCAGTTGTCTTCAGAAAAGGATGGCACTTAGCTAATGGTCAGAGATGAGACCCCCCTGAGCACTCTTTAGGCAAAGTCTAAAATCAGAATTACTCCTTCTTTTGCCCTGCCTCAGTACATATTACTTGTGAGCTACTTTCACAATACATGAACTTCAAGTGCATGGCAGTCATACAGGGATGGGTCAGACAGGCTGCATTTGGACAGGGCTTTTCCAAACCAGAATTCTAGACTTGGAAAAAATACATGCTGCTAAAGAACAAGTTTCAAGGACTGTCAGTTCTTAATGGACAATTAAGAGCTTGTGTACACTGTCTGATTAAGAAAATGCTATCATTTGCTGTACCTCCACTCTCTACAACAAACCTCTCCAGATCTTAAAGCAGGTGAGACTTAAACATGCTATAACCATTTCCAGAACATAATAAAAATAAGTAACAGTGGAGATATAACAGTGGAAATATCTATTGCATAAATTATGATTCAGAACATGTTTTGGGAAAAGAATTACTGCGAGGGAGGCTTCCATTTTTCAACTTTGAATCCTATTTTTGGAGGAGAAAATGAGAGGTGGTCCTGTCTGTACTTCAGTGGAAAAGAGTGAATGGTGGTCTCCGATATTTCAGTTCTTGCTTCTGATTTTTTTATCATGTGCAGCCAGCTTCTGATCATGGTGACAGAAGGTACAGCGCAGGCTACTTGATCTTCTGTGCTTTAGGTATTAATTTCTATCTGAAGAGAAGGGGTGAAAAAAGCTTAAACATGTCATTGTTTAAAAACCATCCTGCACTTGCCTAGTAACAGAGCATAAGACTGCTGTAAATCTAGGGCAGCAGGGAATCTAGCCCTCTCATTCTAGATAATTTCACAATTTCCTGTTGTCTTCTTCACCCTTAGAAATTTCTTGGCAAAGGCATGTACCTAGTGCACACTGATTGTTCACATTTTATTTTACAGTCATTTGTCATTGTCAGGTTTTCTTGCTGTCTTTGCTTTACAGACCCAGTCTAATTCAAGTATTTAGGATCTGACTCATCAGCTTTGATTTATTTGCCCTTTTTTTGTACAGTTGTAGAGCATAGTTGCCACTTCACGTAATTTACTTTGGCAGAATTACTCCCGAATTTCACTGGCGTAAATCAGACGTTTTGCTTCTGAGCCATGAAAACACAGTTCATCTGCAGTCAGCTGTGTTTCTATGTGCTTTTCTCCATGATCTGACTGCAGAGACCCAGAGCTCTGGAGGGGTTTTATATGTAGGAATTAACCACAGCACTCTGAATGCATCCCGCAGTTACTATCATTAACTCAGTAATGCTTGGGAGCATAGAAACTAGAGCTTTTAGAAATGGCACACAGAGCTTGGTCTTTTGTTTATTTCACTGTCCTAGTGGCCTATCATTTTGTAACTAGTTCTGATGTCATCTCGATTTTTATTTAAATGGAAACTATCAAAATTCCTTGGGGGGGTGGGGGTGGAATCAGAAGCGCAAGCAGAAAAATAATAGGTGTTTCTATTTTTGTTCTATCTTTAAATAATTCGTGATATTCATCCACATTGATTTTATTGCCTCATTCTCTCTAAATTCTGTGGCTTTTCCATTACTAGCAAATGTTCATAAGCCTATTTCAAACAGTCTTATAATGCAAATTCACTTTTCAGTTTAGAAAGTATTTTCCATTTTGTTTTTGTCCCAGTCCCAAAGTCAACAACAAAGGGAGAAGGTTATCTGGAATGCAGAGTTTTGGGGATTTTGAGCCATATTCCTGGTGAGACCCCAAAAATCATAAAGAGCCTGGTGGAGGAGGGCTTGTTCTGTCCCACTTACATCATTTTCCTTTCCAAGCAAGAGGCAAGATATGACATGTTGTACTGCTTGATTCATTACCAGCTTGAATCAGCTCAAAAACCACCTTACTACTGTGTGCCCTTGAGTGTGAAAAGTTCACCTCCTTTACTCGCTGTAAGTTTTATTTAGATTTAAGATAACTAAATATCATCTGTAGTTATTTACTGTGTAATGTAGAAAATGACAATACTGTATGCCATGCCAGAGTGCAGAATATATTGTAGTAGACAGGTTTACTGCCAAACAAAATTGGATTTAAATTCAGCAGTGCAGGAGGTCCCTTTTGTCTGGTCTTAAAGTTCCCATAATTCCTAGTTACAAGAAGTAACCTAACATTAATTTTAAAGTCCTTTTCCACACCTGGTACAATTAGTCTTCTTTGATGTTGTGTACAAGGCAGTTGTCCAAGCCTAGATGCTCATTTCTATTTGAAAAGAAAATGTCAAATTCAAAGTATCATCAGTATATTGGATCCTCTTGGGTCATCTCAGTTAAGTAACGGAGCCATTTCAGACCACATATTTTGGCGATAGTTTGATCATGTTTGACCTTCACACTAACCACAGACCAGTGTGGCCACCTGCATTTGTTCGCTGAGCTTTTGTTGCATTACTGTAATGCCCCCCAGAGTGCTTTGCAGCTATCACTGCTCCTGCCTTTCACTCCCCTCGCTGGTGAGGACCCAGTTAGGGGTGAGGAAAAGGAACTTGTGTCACAAGCAAATGATGCTGAATCATTGCTTCTCTGTCCAATGGTTTATTCCATTACTCACCCCAAAATGCAGCCAAACCACTAGCCGGTAGTGTTTGATAGCTAGAAGTGGACTTCTCATAGCTCTTTGTAGTAAAATGTAGAGGAAACTATTCCTACTTCTTGTATAGAGAGAGGAAGAGGTAATTTTTTTGGAGAGTGTCCCTCAATGTTGCTTCAATCAAAGTCATTAAGGGTTTTCTGTCCTTCTTCAAATTACTCTGCTTTTCTGCACTTAAAGAGGCATGACTGGAAGATTGCTGTACTGCAGCAGTGTGTTCAGATTTTGTTTGTGCAAAAGTACTGATTTGTACCCAGAGGTTTCCCAAGTGTGTGTCTGACAGACAGAAAGAAGAGTATTTTTCTGGGCCCTTAAGGTGGTGTGAAACTGTATTAGTTACAAAGAGCTGTCAGTACTGAACCTTTTTAATAGTGCTTGTTTTGTCCAAGTCATGGAGGAAATGACACAGAAACGCTGGTTCTAATTTGAGCGTCTGTTGGTCTCTGCACAGTTTCTCTACTATGTTAAATCAAGGTCAAGGTCAATGGAAATGAATGCCATAGCAAGCCATCGCATCTGTTCTCAGTAGTGAGAGCAGGGTGCCCCTGGTTCCAGTTGGCAGGTGAACAGGGTGTCCTCTCCTCTCACTTTGCTTTGCTCTGCTCTGCTCTTGGAAAGATAGATTCCAGTATTTGCACTCATGGTGGGTGGCACAAAGTAGGAGCTGCTCCTTACTCAGGGGACCTTTCTGTGCTGCTGAAC